>NW_009954181.1:1712969-1718317 GCF_000747805.2 Chaetura pelagica
CCTCTTGCTCTGCACCAGCCAGCAGCTCAGACTCCACTAGAGCAGGCTGAACCTTGCCAGGTCCACCTTGAACATCTGCAGACATGTGGACGTCAGCCTTTACTGTGGTCCGTGTAGGAGGTGTCACTTTCTGATCCTTATGGCTGAGTTGCTTGTTGGAGGAAAAGCTGCCACCAGGATGTGGAACATCTTCAGTCTCACTGCTCTCTTGTGAGCTTCCAGCAGCTCAGACTCCACTAGAGCAGGCTGAACCTTGCCAGGTCCACCTTGAACATCTGCAGACATGTGGACGTCAGCCTTTACTGTGGTCCGTGTAGGAGGTGTCACTTTCTGATCCTTATGGCTGAGTTGCTTGTTGGAGGAAAAGCTGCCACCAGGATGTGGAACATCTTCAGTCTCACTGCTCTCTTGTGAGCTTCTCCTGGCAGACTGGGCTGCTGTTTCTAGCTGCTCAGCAGGTTCCTGGTGCTGCATCACCTCTGTGCTAGGTTTGGCTTCAGTGTCCTGTAACACCTCAACATCTTGTGCTTCTCCAGCAGTCCCAGAGAGTGGGCCCTCAGCATGCTGAGCACACAGAGATGCAGGCTGCTCTCCCGTGTCCTGTTCAGCCTGGGCAGCAGATTCACCCTCAGGAGTGTCCAATACCAATTCTGGAGCAGAAAGTTCAGGGCCTTTTGGAGTCCTTCCTATGCGTGCTGAATGACAATGGTTCTCCCCAGTCCAAGTTGATGCATCACAGAACCTACGTGTGCTCCTCGATGTCTTCTTTCCTTTGGCCTTATAAAGAACAGCTCTCTTGGGAAACACAGAGTCCCTCTTGTGCTTGCCAAAAACACCTCCCATTGCCAGAGATGAAAGGAGCAACTCCACTAACTGCCTTCTTCTGCAGAGGCTGCCACCCTGCTGTGAGTTGCACCCTGCCTGAAGGTGAGTAGGGAGCTCTGTCTCTTAACAAGAGAGTGGCTTCACACCTGCAAGACATGGATATTGATTAGCCTACATCCATCTGGGGAGTTACCTAACCAGGTCTCACACAGTGGGAGCTGGAGGAGGGGAGACTGAGGTGAGAGATGAGGAGGGAATTGTGGAGTGTGAGGGTGGTGAGAGCCTGGCCCAGGTTGCCCAGGGAAGCTGTGGCTGCCCCATCCCTGGCAGTGTTGAAGGGCAGGTTGGATGGGGCTTGGAGCAGCCTGGGCTGGTGGGAGGTGTCCCTGCCCATGCAGGGGGGGTGGAACTGGATGATCTTGAGGGTCTTTTCCTACAGAAACCATTCTATAGTGCATTATCAGAGATCACAAAAATGAGCTAATGGAATTGAACATAGATGGGGTAAGTACAGAGAGCTTTAAAGAAATAAGAGTCTGAAGAAGAAGGGAAAAAAAAAGATAACCTGTCAATTAAACCAGACCATTCTGGAAAACAATCAGAGCTTTTAGGAGCCAAGCAGACACTGGCCTTTGCTATCTTTCAGCAGCATGGCTGCAGTGCCAAAGGTTTCTAGGTTTCTGTTAATATTATAGTTGGTTATACTCTAGTCAATCCAGTCAAGGAAGTGTTTAGACTGCTGGTAATAGGGGGGGACAGGAAGGAAAAGAAGCAAGGTAGGCAGATAAAAGACTGGACATGAAATTAAAATTCACAAGACATAGAGTGGTTTATTCCTTAATAGGAGTTTTTCATGAAGAGAAGACTGCAAGAGGTACAAAGCAAACAAAAAAGGTAAAAGACGACCTCCCAGCACAAAACTAACTCTTGAGAAATGAGTAGCAAAGTCTGCCTTAATCACTTACACAGGTTAACAATAATAAAACTACTTGTACTTATGGAGACCCAGACTCTAAAAAAGGTGCATAAATTAAAAGAAAGAGCCCACACCATAAATCCAAACAACAAGCCAGCTGCTAGACTCACAGACTGCACAAAACCCCACCCTTCTCCCCCAAAGACCTACATCCCTTCTTACCAACACAGCTCCACAATCCCCACTGAACAGCCAACACCTGAGAGGCAAAGCCCCCAGTCTGGGGTTAAATAGGAGGAGGTGGTCACACACAATCTCTTCCCCCTTTGGCTCCCAACCTTAGTTCCAGCAGGTTGGGAAGTTCCCTTACACTTTGTTTGCTATTTTTCCCTGCCATTTCATTGCCCTTGGAAACAACATATGGCTGCAGGTCCTAAGTGCTGTTGATACACGATTAGCTTTGTTGTGGGAGTTTGATAATTGGCATGGACTACCTAAAATAAAGCTAAAGATTAATATGGTGCACTCGTGGACAAGGAAAACTGACCACTATTTATAACTTGTGGTGCCAAGTAGAAGAATAACAGAGGCACTGCAGGCTATGTATGAACAGTCCTTCCATTTACAAATGATGTGCTTGTAATCATAGTCTCCTGTATTACTTTATATTAAGCAATTAGGAGTGAAAAATTATTCCCCTTTCCACTTCTGTGCTGTCTTCAACTGGTTGAGTTGTGCAATTAGCTGTTTTACAGTGGTTGCAGATTATTTTGATGTTTCCAGTCACAGCTGATCACCCTCTGTTGGCTTCTGTATGGCCCTGGATATGTTTACTGACTGGGAGTTGTGATGTTCAATAGGTCACATGGGCAAAACACAAAAGCAAGTATCCATTAAGAACAAACTCATCCTAGAGACATGAGTGTAAAGGCAGATCCCAAATATCCACTGCAAACAGCAGGGATCTGAGCAAGTAAAACTGGGTAAAGCACTGGCTGGATGGCAGGGCCCAGAGGGTGCTGGTGAATGGAGTTCAACCCAGCTGGTGGTCACAAGGGGGGTTCCTCAGAGCTCAGCACTGGGACAGCTTCTTTTTAACATCTTTATCAGCAATCTTGGTGAGGAGATAGTGTGCACCCTCAGTAAGTGTGCAGATCACCCCACATTGGGAGGGAGTGTTGAGACTAGAGATTAGGAAGAACTTTTTCACTGAAAGGGTTGTCAGATACTGCAACAGGCTGCCCAGGGAGGTGGTTGGTTCACCATCCCTGGATGTGTTTAAAAGTCCTCTAGATGTGGTGCCTGGTGATATGGCTCAGTGCTGGGCTTGGGAGAGTAGGGTTAATGGCTGGACTTGATGATATTAAAGGTCTTTCCCAACCTTAGTGATTCTGTGATTCCAAGTCCAATATGAGCAGAATACCTGGATTCCTGGCTAATTCTTTTTTGACATATAAAGCCCCCAAACTGACATTTTTTTAATGCCAAATCTGATGCAGGTTCTTCTACTTTTCCTGGCTATTAAGGTTCCCTTCATGCAGAATATACAGAAGGAGCTTTTGGTGAGGTGATTCCATGTGTGCAGCCACTCCTGGGACCAGAACATGGTGACAACCATATCTTGTCTTTTAATACCAATCAGGGCTCCACATCTCAGCAGCTACACTGGTTACATATTTCCACTGGCTGTGAGGGACATTTAATGCCTGGGGTTTTTTATGACATAGTTTCAAAAGCCTTTTTTGCATATTTCTTTTTGAGCTTCAGTGGGACAGGACTACAGAGGCAGGTCATAACTTCTCTATTGGAAACTTCTCTGAAATTAATCCCTGATTTTGACTCCCAGGATACACAGATGACAACATGTAGAGACTGTCACAGTGGCTGAAAAATTCTGGTGCCTTTAGGGACCTTGGTTCTTGGAACTGGAAAGGAATGATGCATCCACAGCTCTGCATGGATGAATGTTATTCACTGCATCTCATCAAGTTTTGCAAGTCTATTTCCAAATAAGCAGAAGCCAATTTTCTATCTGTTCAGAGACATCTGAATCATACAAGGCACAGACTGAAACTAGAGGTTTTTGAGCCCTAATCCATGTTAAAAGCACATACTTTTGTTTTGAAAATGTTACAGGAACTTTTGAGTTAGTCTGTTGATGATAAGTGAGTGAAGAAGATATTACTGCAGATCTGGTACATATTTATTTCAGTATTCTGTTCAGTGAGAAGGTGCTTAGTCATCAGCTTATCCCTAGGTGGCTGGAATATTTCTGAGATTCAAAGTATAAAATTCCTTATTCTTGTATCATTGTGAAAAATAGAGACATTCAAATAACAAAGTCCAACTTACACCCATTTCACCCACAGTGAAGGTTGGGAAGGACCTCAAAGTTAATCAGGTTCCAACCTCCCTGCTGTGAGCAGGGACACCCACTAGACCAGATTGTTTGAAATAATTATTTTATTCCAGATGATTTGAAATAATCCAGAAGATCCCATGCACATGAGACACTACAGAAGACAGTAACACAGCAAACAGAAGTGGACAAAGGAGAATCTTATTGTCTGAGCAATCACATCTCTTTTGACTAGGTTTAGTATTTGTTCCAAAAGTCTTTTCTGATCTCTGCTACTTTGATATATTTAAAAGGGCTGTTCTAAAAAAACCACATAAACTGCATATTTTTTGACAAAAAAAAACAAAAAACAAATCATAGACCTTACAAAGAGCTTGGCTCAGATGTCAGCTTGGAATTGTGTTGCATGATTGAATGTTGTAAAACAAGACCATTAGAAAGCCTTTTAGATGGCATCATTGCTCTTAAGGAGCATGTTGCAGTCAGATCAGGACATCAGTCTTCATGTTGTGGGGTTTTTTATTGCCCTCAGCTCAGGCTGCTCCCTCTTACCAGACCTGTCTGTTCCTTCCCATGCACAGGGCAGGGCCTCCCAGTACATTTATTGTGGCATCTGGATCCACAGGATGAGCTGCCCAAGGGCTTTGCTCCTTCATCACACAGCTGATGTGACAAGAGGATGACAGGCTGTGTTTGAAACATTTCCTCTTCCAAGAAAAAGGGCTTTCCAACACTGAGCTCTGTGGCATTGTTTGGATCCCATTGGTTGGCTTCCCAGCTGGTGCATAACATGCACTTACCTGTAGAGCTTCTGCCTTCCCCTTATTTCCAGGCTAAGGAACCACATGCTTGAGACTTTAAATGCTTAAGAAACATTTTTTCTACCACAGCTACTTCTTATAACCCTACTTAACTGAGTGAACTTACCAGCCCACAGGCAGATATAAATACAAGTGTGTCTCATTTTTCTTAGGGCTGTTTATCCAAACCTCTCCCCTGCCTGAGGTCTGGTTAGAACCCTACCCAGCAGCTCTTAGCCACAAGCATTAGCAGTGAGGACTGTGATTTTTGGCAGGACAAATCAAGTTAGACAAGCAAATTTAAGATGAGTCTGCAGGAAGTTTTGCTTGAGTGTTTATTTAATAGTTTCCTTCCTTCTAGGCCCAAGCAGCCTTAATATCACTGCAGAGACAGCCCACCAGAGCAACAAATACTGTTTACCATCTTAGAGAAGCCTTTTAAGGAACA
>NW_009954181.1:1719478-1842214 GCF_000747805.2 Chaetura pelagica
TCTGCTTCTCCACTAGTCCCACTCACTTCAGCCAGGGAGGGTGCCACATTGAGGAACTCAGCTCCTTGCTGTACAGGTGTCTGAACACAAGGTAGTGGTTCTGAAAGCCCTGTTTGTGGCATGATCCCATGCTGTGGCTCTGCCTCCCATGCCACAGTCTCTGTGTCACTTCCTCTGATCTCCTTGTCTTCCAGTTCACCAAGGACTCCATCTTCATCACTTGACTGGAGTAAAACCTTGCTCAGTTCTGCACAGCCTAGACTCTCTATCTCCTGTGCAGCTGGCACACTAGACTGGGTCTCCTGCAGTAAGAATTCAAGCACCTGGTTTGCTGCATCAAGAGGTCCCTGTTCTGGATACAGAGTCACCCAAGGCATTGCAGTAGGGAACATCTCAGCCATACCACTTGCTACCACTTCTGAAGGACCTGCTGCCTCTCTTGCTTCCCATGTAGCCTGCACAGTCAGCAGAGCTGTTGGCTCTATCAGACTTGTGAGCTCAGCCCCCTCAGTGGAAAGAGGGCTTAACTCAACAAGCTTAGCCCCATCTGTCTCCTCCCCAGGCTCAGCAGAAAGATGGGTCTCAGTTTCCTCTGCCACCTTCACAGCACAGAGAGGCAAGTTCCTTCCTGTGAGACACTCTCCAGTCTCTGCAGGAGGTTTGATCCCAGAGTCATGACCAGCTGCAGCTTCACTCATGATTTCTATGAAGTTGATAATATTACTTTCCTGGAGTGTTATCCCAGCACATGGGCCATCCTCACTGACAGCCTCTGCCTGCTCAGGCTGCTGTTTTTCTGCAGCAAGCTTAGCATCCTGAGCTGTGTATGTAACAGCCTGGGCTTCAAAGTCAGGATCAAGTTTTATTTTCTCTTCTGTATTACCCACTTCCCCTCTTTCTTGCCTGTTGTGTCTTTGGGTTAAGACTTTGACTTCTTTGGTCTCCCCATCTGCAGGTCCCACCAAGAAATCCATGGAGTCCCAGGCTGCATTCCATCCCTCAATCACACCCGTGGGATCTACAGCAGAGCAGGTCTCCATTTTCTCCTCCACAGGATCAGCTGATGGCCCTCTGTCCTGGCTCAGTGTCTGCCCCTCCTCAGAGCCCTGCAGGGCTGGTGGGCACTGCTGCCTGTCGATGCCCACTGAAGCCTCTTCTGAGCTCTGCAGGATTGGTTTGGTCTCACTGCTCTCCTCAGTTCCTTCCCATTTCCAGCACCTCCTACAAGCCCCACAGCAGATCTGCTTGCTGAAATCACTCCCCATGGTGATACTCCACAGAACCTGCAAGAAAGAACACACCAGAACTGTTTCACAGTGTTTCCTTGTGCAGCAGAGTTTAGCTCCCACAGAAGCCTGCACACCTAGGAACAGACTTCAGGATCCTGCACAAAAGGACAGACCACTCTATACACCAGAAGCAGAACTAAGTTCCATGCACCAGAGAACACCTTCCTACCACACCTTGGGTGAGTGTTGTTCAGGTAGAAGTGCCAAAAGCACAACTATAATGTCTCACCAACTTAATGATAAGAACTTTGCAGCACCCTGGCAGCTCAGGACTCTGAGCTCCACACTTAACTAAAAACTCACACTGGTCACCCAAGCACACTTATTGGTAGCCCAGGTGGCAATTGACACCAAGGACTCCCTGGTGTTAATGCTGCCAGGTAACACAGTTCAGGTGCAGCACGTTTAGAAGGGCAGCTCCTTCAACTGGAAGGGGAAACCAAGTTTACACTTTCAGCTGGAGTCCCTAAGAAAAATAACAAAGCCACCCAAGCAAATAGTCTTTGTTGCTTAGGGTAACACAGCTGGTCTCCACAAAGGAAAATATCTTCTTCCAGTTGAAGTCACACAGGCTTGTTTTCTTTCCAGGGCTAGGACAGGGGAAGAGTTTCAGACTAGAGGCTAAGCAAGGCAACACAACCACACCATAATCCATGTATCACATTGTGCACCAAGGCACATCTATTTGGCAACACCACTTTTTCCTGCTTAAAAACAAGTATCCAGCCTCTCCCCCAAAAGCACAGCATCATACTCACAAGAACTGGCAGAAACAGAAGAAGCTCAAAGCAGTAAGTTAAGCAAAGTGGCTTTAAGCACCAAAATACTTCCAAATTTCAAGCTCATTTCCTACTTTCCAGTTGAACAGGACACTTTGCCTAAGAACTAACATTCCCAATACTCACATGGTACCTTTCAAGTTTCCATGTTTGCACTTTAGTAAGAAGAAAGAAGACAGAGAAAGCTGACCATGTAACCCTCTCAACACATGATACAACCCCTGAATTACTGGAAAATTATAACAATGATTGTACTTACAAGGAATCTGCTTTCAATGACACATCTAGCATTTGAAAACAAATGCACATACCTCAAATTTAGGATCCAAAAGCAAGCTAAAACCTACACAGGGTGATCCCAGCCTCTTCAAATTGGCACATTTCCCCCAATACACTTAACCTAACAGCAGACAATTTAATTAACAAAAAGCAGAGAGACGGATTAAAGACCTTAAAGTGGTTACTTACCAATCTATGACAGACAAACAAACAGAATAGAAGAAAAACATCTCATGCTGAACCTCAAACTCAACTTAAATAGTACTGAGGGGTCACACAAAACAACTTCCCCCAGCTCCCTGAACATCAGTTCTCCCAGTCTTCAGTTCCCTGCCATTCTCATTCCCTTCTGGAAATAGCTGTTATGGTTCCATCCTTTATTTTACAGCTGGAGCTGTTTCATTGGCCATTTTGTGTTGCTTTTTATCAGAGGGCAAGGTAAAAATAAAACACAGCTTCTGTTTATTGCAAATGAGTGATCACTAACAGTGTATGGTAAAAACATGCTGGGGCAAAGCAGGACAGGGAGAGATGGTGAGTGGTTTTCCAGGCTGTGAGAGGCAGTTTGGGATTTTTCCTTGGATTTGCCTGCCCTCTGCAGGGGGAGTGACCTCCAAAGTGTCGCTGGCTTCTCTGCAGTGGAAATGGGTTTGGGCATCTCAGGAGCTGCTGCTCTCCAGAGCCCTGGGGCACCAGACTGGCATGGTTAGTAGACTCTGAAGTGTTAGTTCTAGAAGGATGCACATCTGAAGTGGAAGGGCCAACTGGTGAGTAGCACAGCCAGAGGAGCAGTGACAGCCCTCGTTGTACTCCAGACCATGAGACTTGTTGCAGGATGAATAAATATGATTTTCCTCCTGGATATTTGTATTCCCTAAATAGGTCCCTGTGTTTTGTCATTCACTTGGTTGTGACTGCAAATAGAAATCACTGGGGGGCTTCTCTTCACCTCAGTGCCAGGAAGTTTGAAATCAAGGTTATGACTATGTTTTCAGTTCACAGGGAATTTTTCCTCTGTTGTCTGCACCATCAATCGCCTGCCAGGGAAAAAAAGACCAAATCTGTCTCTTCAGTCTTAGTTGTGTCCTTGGAGATCTCACCTGAATTACACATCCTTACCAAGTGAGGAGAGGGCAACCTTGAGGCTTTCATATCAGTTTTCCTCACCTACTTTCATGAATTTCCTTAGTTCTTTTGCAGAACATAAACATCCCCAGGGTGAGCCTGACCAGGCTCTGCAAAGTGCTGGGTTGTTTATTTCCCCCCTGGCCTTGTCTCTCAGGGCAGCCTCTGTCTTTTACAAGTGCACCTGAGTGTGGCTCTTAAACTGTCATAAATGTCTTCTGGGTGGGCATAAATTCTGCCTCTTAATACATATTTTTTTCTCCCTCCACAGCTTGGCAAGGATGTTCCTGGAGGAGCTGACATCCTCTGGAGCAAGGACAGCACAAGGTGTGGGCCAACACTGGGAATAAACACACTGCTAGAGCATGTTCAGGTGACACACTGTTCTAAGGCTAAACATATATTCCATTAACCCTAAATGGTTGCTAAAATAACAGACATCAAAGATGGCTTTTTATTTATGGTTCACCCTCAGTTTAGATTAATGGGAGGACATGATGGGTAAATGATCTTTTCCAAGTGAAGGTAAAGATGAGAAAGCAAAATATATTTGTAAGAGTTTGAAAGTTTCTATTTGTTTCAGCAGTTTTCACCACCTAAGAGAAGCCCTTAGTCTATTCTCAGCAATTTTGTCACAGCTTTTGCCACTTACAAGTAGTAAGCTTGGAACCCCAAGCCCCATCAGGAGAAAAAAAAAAGGCATCCAGTCAGAGTTGGATGAATAACAAACCATTTTATTGAACTCAGAACAGATAGTTGCCTGTTTTAAGCCAGGCCCTCTCCCTGAGCTTCCTCCACCTTCTGGCTTTTTAGTGAGGTAACAACAACATCCTTGCAAATAAAAGCACTGATCAGAGCACAGGTGAGGGCTTGGATCTCACCCCACAGGAGACTCACCAGCTCTGGTAGGGGCTGCATGTGTGAGGTGGCTACAAGTTGCCATACTTAAGTGAGTAGAAAATGGAAGCAGAGGATTTCACATGCATTGTTTTAATATCAGAGCTGCAGTTAAAATAAGAGTGAAGCAATTCTGTTATATAAATAAAACAGTTTGAGAAAGATTTTCTGTCACAGCATTAGAAAAACCCTGTTCTTTGGGAGAGAGACATTGTATTGATACACAAACAGACTTCCCTGCCTTCCAGGAGGAACAGTAGAGTTTGGATCTATCCAGAAGAACCCAGGCTATGGCTGTGGCCAGGGCAGGCACACCTAAAAGACCACTGGATTGAAAGTTGAATAATACCTTAATCAGACCTTACAGTCAGAGAACAGGGAACCTCATCTCAGTAGTAGCAGCAGTAGGGCCAATAGCTAAAGATGTAAAGCACTGAAGTCATAAACCACCCAGAACTGAGGCCAACTCAGTTTGTGAACAGAAACTTGCCAGGACATGAACATTGGATGTGATGTGGAAAACACCCCAGTGCAAAACACAGTTACATTTTATTGACTTTGAAATAATGTCCTACAAAATTCCACGTGGAAACTGGCAAAGATACATGTTGTCCTATAGGAGAATCAGGGTAGAGTTTTATTACAAGTACTTTGTTTCCTTGTTAACTGCTGAGCTCCATGACATTTACATGCTGAGATGTTCCCTGCTTCTTTGTAAAGAAGGGACATATTGCTAAGGGAAAATCAGTTTACAATTAGACAAAAAGTTACACAGTTGTTTTGAAGTCCTGTCTCTTCCAAAAACAGGAAGCTTATTCAGAAAGTCTGTCAGATGACACCCAGCATCTTCCAGAGGCAGCAGTCTGAAGCAGAGGAACCTTCAAGGTGTCTCCCATCCTGTGGCCTGCAATAGAAACAGCACAGAAACACAGCTGGGCAGCAGAACGGGCAGTTTTACAGAAAATATTATCTATTTCATCCCAAACTTTCCTAAGAAAACTTCCCAGAGCAGGGATCCCTCCTCTCTCCAAGGCTGCAAAGCAGCACTGGGAAGCAGCAGCACTTTGTTCAAAACTTTAAACCCACAGAGGGTTGGTCTCAACCTGGTGAAGAAGCTGTTACCTTCCAGCTGTGCACTGGCTACAAAACACCAGGGGAAAACACTTGCAACAGCATGAAGATTTGATAGAGTGGGCAACATAAAAATCTGATGTCTGAGAGCTGGTAAAATGCTAATAATTATATTGCACGTAACTGACTCATTTAATACAACAGGGAGAGTCTCATAATTGTGAGAGAACCTGTCTCCAGAGAACAATCCAAAGACCTATCAAGATCATCCTGACAGAAGTGAATGCTGCTGGCAGCAACACAAATCACCACCTACCAATGCCATTTCTACATCTGTTAAGGGAATATACATCCTACTGCTGACAATAAGGGAACTGCTAAAGGCATTTAGGCTGGTTTATTATTTATTTGTTTCTCCCTAATTACACTTATTTCCATACAACACTGATGGCATTCCATCAGCTTTTGTTCATTCACTAGAGCATTTCATGATGCCAAGCCCATCTTAAAAATAGACTGATGTTGCAGAGCTCAGGCTGGGTATGATTTCTTGCATATACTGTGGACGTTTATGTGAATGAATTTATCTTAGAGCTCTCTAGCTTGCTCTCAGTTTTCCAACCCACTAAAACTGCATCTGTAATCACACAGTAGATTGCAGCAGACCATTAGTTAAGAAAATAATCTGTTTATACAGTTCAGCATCCCAGGCCAACTTCCACATGCATGCAGGAAAATAAAATAGATAAATCCTGACCAAAACTTCTTTAGCTCCTTTACATGCACATGCTTAGAGCACCAGTACTTGAGTCTGAACTCAAAGCCCTAACATTCCTGGAGAGGGTAAAAGTCAAGCTTTCAACAAGGCAGAATTTCACTGTGGGATTAAAAACACATTAAGGCCATTCTGGGGGTTGAGAAGAGGTTAAATTGCCTGTACAGATACAGTCACTCTGTGGTCACCGTGCTGTGACCCAAATTTAATTAAGAGCTATTTCCACTGGGACAAAGAGGCTTCTGGGGTGATGCAGTGTTGAAAGGGCACAGAACCAGAAACTGGCAACAGTGCCATGTCAGATAACAGCCTTATCCCAAATTTTAGACTCATCTCAGCAGCTGTCAAGTGTCACTTGTACACACAGCACAGCCAGAAGGGCTGCAAAGGAGTTTTCTCCATCAATTAGATGGCAGCTTAAGTAGTTGGTAGAAAGACAGGTCAGTTTAGCATGACAAGCCTCAAACTGGGAGTGGGATGCTGATCAAGTGACATGTGGAAGCACGAGTTGAGTACATTTCTGGATTTGGGGTGGGAAGATGCATTATGTTTTTTCTTCCAGATTAACAATAAACTCAGATGATTTCCTGACTTTCAAAGATAAGGCAAGAAGAGCTCTGCAGGTTGAGCAACAATCTGGCAAGGTGAATGTGTTGGGAGAGAAGGGACAAGAGCAGGCAGCTGCCAGTCTCTTCACCTTGTTAGAAGCTGCCTAATTAGGCAATGATTCATTTCATCATTAGCATGACAGTGCTAAGGCCTCAATGTGGTGTGGAGTTCTTCAGAGGGCAGTCTCTGCAGCAGCTGAGTGACCATCTTGCACCATGTCTGAGGGTGTACTATGGAGTTTCTTGCCCATGGTGGCTTTCCAAGTTAGAGCTGGAATATTTGCTCAGCAGGGAACATGTTCTCTAGCTCTCACCAACCAAGCAGAAAGCCCAGGTGCTGTAAAAGATGTTTAACATGTTCCAAACAGCCCCTGGAACAGGGCTGGTAATTCAGTGTGTGAAGTTAAGGATCTTGCAGTCTCTAGGGGAGGGTTAAAATTCAGCTTTGGAATGAATACCCCAGTGAAAATACAACAGCTGGTCGGCAGAAAAACCAAGCCTGCTGCTTCTTCCATGTCTCCCCAGTAAGGTGCACCACACCAGCCACTGCCTTTTCCATGTGCTTCCTCAGGCACCTCGTGACCAAGCAGCTACTGGTTGAAAGAACACCCCTAATTGCATCAGCACAATCTTCATGGATATCATTCAGTTGTCTATTACTGAACCATTGTATTCCAATTTGATGGTACTAAAATTAAAAGGGAGTCCTAAAACCCTCATGATAAACAGTAAGTATATTCCATGCACCAGCACATCTAGCACAAACCCCACAACATCTTGATATTAGATTTTTAAATCTGTGTTTAGATCTTCAGAAGTGTTGCTTGAACCCATGAAATCAGGTCTCAGGCTTTGCCATTTATATCAAGAGCCTGCCAGTGCTGCCTCACTTCCACCCAAGTGTCAGAACCTGCTCAAATACAAGAGATTATAGAGGAAATTCATACTGAAACTAGACAACAGCTCTAAAAGCTGCAGTGAGTTCTCTGGAGAACAACTGCACATCCAAAGATTGCCTTAGGTGGGCAAATAAGACCTGCAGCAATATAAACATCTTCTCAGGTAGCCCCTAACCTGATCAGGGACTACACCAACTGCACCTGCTGGTTGTTTGCTTTGCTTTCCTTTCCCCTGACTACAGTTATTACCTCTGAATTACTACACAAAATGCACAGCAGTTCATAAATGATTGATGGCTTGAATAAGCTTTAGAGAGCAAAACAGCAAACTGAATTATGCTGGTGAATATAAAAGAAAGAACAAAGAAAATTCCTGCAAATACCATGATCCTTCTGAACACTGAAAGTTATTTCTCATGGATGTTGCACTCAATAGCCTGACAAGCCCCAGATGTTAATGAAAAATAGGAATTGTTAAGTACACAGAAGATCTATAACTCACTTCATGCTGCAAAGTCTCTCCTGTGTCACATCTTGAGATACAAACTCTTGTTCCTAAGTAGCATGTGTGACTAAGTGGATGCTGCAATAGTATGAAGAGCAGCAGGGGACACACAGAACTACTACAGCCCCATTTAGTTGCTTAAATCTGCACCATCATGTACACAGAGCTTTGGGTTCAACATACCTGAGAGTGACAGCTTCAGGAAAGGGGAACAGAAAGTTCTTCTAAGTGTTGTCACAAGGTGACAGAAGTTCATTCTGAATTTTTAAAGCCCTTCATCAACTGCACAGAAAAAAACCAGCACTGCAACACAGGTGAAAATATCCAAGGTACCAAAGTTTTTGCTTTCAGGTAGAATGCATATTTATAGCAAAAAGGATTTGAGGTTGGGCCAGACTTTCACAGAAAGGAAAAACCTAGAAGTTAAAGAAAAATAAGCTGACAGTTTTAAATCAAGAATAAGTTTGCTGTCTGCTAAAACCAGACCAGTATTCTACCACAGAGTTTGAGTGCAGCACAATGAAATCATCAGTCATGCTGGTAAAAACAGGTGCCAAGCCAAAAGTTGAGCTGCATGTTTTTCATTGGAAGAGGGATGGAAGAAGGGCACAGAATTTTCATTGGTAAAAGAAAGGTCACAGAGTGTGCAGAGGTGGAGAAGTGAGAAGGGCAAAAAAGACACTGAGAAAGACTTACTGAGAGAAGAGAGAAGGTGAACAGCAACCAGCAGCCAAGGGACTGGAGATGTTGGGAGAAGAGTGGAAACAACCAACTTACTTTGTTCTAGATACATTGGAGGGGCAGAGGAAGCACACCAGGAGGCAGGCACAGGTAGTGAGCAGGCATTGAGCAGGTGGCACCTGCAGGGAATGCCCTCCTGAGGACAGCACAGCAGCTTGTACCTTCAGTAGTCAAGTTCCAAATCTTTCTGAGGCTTCAGCCACCTCATATGGAACCACCCAAGTGATTGAACCTGAATCTGGAAAAAAAAGAGCTTCAAACACTAATGGAGAACGGATTGGTGACATTTCCTGGGGCTGACAGAGACATTCTACAGAGAGTCAGGTAGGAGGAACAAGAAAGAAGAACCTGGAAACACAAAGCCTCCCAATTACCTTTAACATCAGAGTAATTGCAAGAACAAAGCCACAACAGAGTCTAGACTCTGCCTTTTCCCTCTTCCAGCAGCCAAATCAAAGCTGACTTAGAAGAAATAATGACAAAACTGCCAAGCAATCTTGTAAAGAGTGGTGGTGGAAATGAATAGAAATTCAAAAGGTAAAATGAAATTAAAAAGGGCCTTCATCATAGAAGGGAAAAAGTGACTTTTCAGTCAGTGAGAGTGCCTAGAATTGCATGGAAGAATGTAGTCACAGAGCTTATAAACCTAACTAAACAAGAAATGTATCACACACCTCCAAGCTTGCTTTTCAGTCTTCCCTCATTTGCAAGAAAGAGCTTCTTTCCACCCAGCTGCAGCCTCCAACAGCACATCTGTCACACCAGGAGGCACTTCAGCCTTGCTTCATGAAGGATTCAGCTGAAAAGACAAAGCCAGTCCCCACTGGGCTTACAACTGCTTGTGCACAGCACAGGGCACCCAGTCTGCCACACAGCAGTGCTGAAACACTGCTGGGTTTTAATTAACTCTTTAAATGAATGATTGGATTCTGCTGCAACAGGGGCAGCTCCATCAGCTGTTCACTGAAGACACACCCAGGCATATCTTACTGAAGAAATTCCTCTTTCCAATATTTTTTTGTATCTAGCTGAACACATTCCAGCTTCTTTAACAAGATTTTAAAGTATAAACCAAATAAGAACTCCCTTTGGAGCTTTACAAAAAAGCTGCTATAAAACTGGTATATCCAGGCCTTATAACTCAATAAATGAGATGCACAGGCACCATTTACAGCACCAAGCATGAACTTGGCTCTTAATCCAGCTACCCCACTCTTGCAAGATTCCTTTAAATAGCACACAGTTGCATCCTTTAGATATAGAGAATATATTTTGTTCATTTTATGTACAATTGCTTAAAAGAAACTGGCTCTAAGTAGAAGCTGCACTTGACTTAAAGTACTAAAATGAAATTGGCTCTAAGCAGAAGTTGCATTTGACTAAGAGAACTAAGAATATTCCAAAATAAATAGAATTATTTATATTGTTAAAAAGAAACTGGCTCTTCCAAATGGAAGCTGCATTTCTCTAAAAGAATATTCCAAGATTGTAAAGCATGCAAGGTAGGTACAAGAGCTATCACAAAACTTACAGGAAAGTCAATTAACTAAGAATTTTTCTACATCATTTAAAGGGAACACAGCCCAGAAGCATAACTACAAGAGCTCTAACCTGTTCTGAAAGGCAGCAGCTGCTCCTCAGTGAGAGGATTCACCTTCCACTATTGAAAACAGGCCACAAGGAGAAGACAGAGACCTTTGCTGAGCTGAAAGATGAGCTGAGCACCATCACAGGACCCCCTCCATAGTTGCCATCTTGTGCCTACAGCTTCCCCCAGCAAACAGGGGATGCTGCCCCGTCACTGGGGTATTTATAGGCTTGGGGGTGCCCTTCCACTTAGCAGAACCTTCTGGAAGGTGGGTGAGGCCACTGCCCTTTAAAGGAGGCACATGCCCAGCTGCTCCTCGCAGTCAGGGGTAGGGCAGGTTGGGGTGAGTGGCTTCCTGGGGGCTCCTTGGGGCTTTTGTGCTGCCCTCACCCCCCTGCCTGTGGTGCTCTGAGAGGAAGTTGCCTGTGAAGGGCTCTCTGAGAACAGCTAAGTCTGTGTGTAGACTTAATTTGTTTTATTTTCCTATTTTGCTGTAATGTTCTCACTGTATGTATTTTTACAAGGTGCTCTTCTTCAATTCAAGAGTTCTACCTTTTCTTTGAGGAGGTTTTAAGCAGAGAAAATAAGAGGGTAAAAGCTTACACTGAAGTTGTGAGGCCACCTGGCTGGGGGGTGTGGGCTCTGCTTAACTTCTTTCCACCTGGGGTTGGTTTCTTCCACAGTGGAGCAAAAGCAGGGCAGGATGAGAACAATTCCTGAAGTTTGTAGGCTCTTCTTTGAGGTAGTTGGTAGCTGTTGTGGATATCATAAGTTGTTTGTGTGTGCCTGCTTTTCTCCTGGTTTGTCAGTTTTCTTTTCAGAACCAAGGCAGGGGCTCCTGTTTCCTTGGTGAAAAAGGAAAACCCTGGTTGTTTAAAGAATCACCCATTAATCAAGTGAATAAACAGGTGGATAAGCAAGGAGCTCACACATGAGCAGATAAAGCAGCATATACTTGCTTTGTCTGTATAAAAAGTGTATTTGAGCTTTTTTACTTAGAGATGGTCCTTTTATGTGCTAGCAGGTGGAGCAGCTCTAGGAGAGGCAAAAGGATAAGCCTTGAGCTGAACCTAATAGAAAACAAAACTGATGATAATAAAAAAATGTGTATTTGGGTTGCATGATAATCCTGAGAATCAATAATGTAAAGTCAGGCAGAAGAGTGAAGTATATGGGACTTCTACTGTCTAGGAAATCTGTTGATGTTTTAACTGTATTAAGTAAAAGGCAGGGTATGTTCATTGTTGTTATAGGTGGCTTTCCTACATTTCAGTGCAAATGAGGGGAAAAAAAAATCTTAATTAGGCATAAAAACAGCAAGAGCATAATGCTGAAGGAGACTGATTCTTAATTTGGCATAAATACAGCAAGAGCATAATGCTGAAGGAGACTGATACATAAATCTTGTATTCTCACCTCTGGGGTTGCTGGAAATGGAGTTTAATACCAAAACCCAGAAAAGGGGGGTTGGAGAAAGTAAAAGTTCAGGAAGAGGAATTCTTGTCAGACTGAGGAAAGTAAGTGATTCACTGTCTTGTTCGGAAGGCAACTGGTTTGAGTGCAGGCAGGAAAGTGCTGTTCCAAGGTTGGAAACTGGAGTGTGATTAAGCTCCTGAGACGTGAGGTGGGGATAGTGAAACTGGCAAATATCAGGGTGAGGACCGTGGAAAAAGTATGTTCCCAGTATTGTTAGAGACAGTACCTCTTGGAAACTTGATTTTTCTCCTTTTGTGATCTTAACATACAAAGCCTGGCTGTAGATTCTGCTTTGTATTGAGGAGTAAAATTTACAAGATGACTTATTTTGGTTCTTCTGGTTACAAGGTCAGGGGTCCTTTGTGAAGCAGCTTACAAAATGGAGTTTCTGTGTGTGCTCTTAAGCCATAACTAGCTACACAGCTTGCACCTGGTGTCTTCTACCAGCTTAACTGCTTAAGGGCTCTCCAAAAGCCTGGATCTGAGATCAAAGGTTTTGCTGTGACAGTAGCTCTCCCACTTGTCTATGTGGGCCATAATTGAGACTTATTTGTTGGAGGTTGAAAGTCTCTTCTGTTCTGATTTCAAACTATGCATTGCAATAAATAATGTATGCCTGTCAGAAACTGAATACTTCTGTGAGCCTGGTGTATTTGTGCTCAGCAATGAGCTTGTGTGCAAGTTAAAGGTGTTCTAAGCAGCTGCCCTGTTGGAGAAGAGGCAACTGACAACTCAAAAATGGACCTTGCATTTCATAAACATATGCTAGTCAAGCCATACATCAACTTCCAAAATCAATATAGCTTGTAGGACAAAAAGCTAGTACCATCCAGCCTTAGCCAGCAGGGAAAATCAAGTTCCATCTTAAGAATGAGTTGCTTATTGCACCTAATTAGGCTAATGTACATAAAACTGCAAATACTGCTTTAATTGGAAGGTGCCTTTTTAGCTGTAAGGAATAAAAAGTGCACTAAAATAACAGGCTTGAATAGATAAAGCTCTTGTGCAACACACCACTTTCTGCTGAATGGTTTCTATGTTGATTTGTGCCCCACTTTTTTTTTGCAGCTGTCACTGCAGGGTATGAGGTTTCTGTGGCTGTTTGTCAAAAAGGATGTCCTACAGCTTCTTGATCAGCTTTTCATCTATCCTGAGATGCTGTTTTTAGAGCTGGAAGAGGAGGGACTGTGAAAGATTCCCTTGGTTTCTAGAACACTCCCCAGTGGATGAGGATTAACAGATGCTGGGGATGGCTGGAGATGTGTCTACATGAGTAAGAAATGGGGCATGAGGAGACTCATTGCAGGTGGTTTTGGTTTTGTGACCAGTGAACTCATATTAACCATCTGAATGCAAAGGGTGTGTGATAATGTGTAAATATATAAGAATATCTATTTTGGTCTCCTTGGGAGTTTAATCTTGCTGCTCATGTGTTGAAGGAGATGAAGGAAGCACAAATGGAAGCCCTGTTGCTAATGAAGCAACTCACCTGAAAGTATTCACTGCTAATTGCACTGACAGCTGGAGCTCAGTGCTAATTACTCTTCTTGGAGAGAAACTGAGAAGAAAACATGCTCTTCAGGAAGTTGGTATCTGAAGAGCTCAGTTAATATTGCAGTTGGTAGTTTATCTCCAGTCAAGGAACCCATCGATTGAGGGTCACAGTTGGGGTAGGTATCGTTTAAGAGTTGTGCTGTTGAGAGAAAAATGGGTGTAAGTGGATGTAAACATGTGTACTGCCTGTTCTGGTTCCCAGAAAGGCAATGAAGTGACCTGGCTTGCTGTCAGAAATTGATTAGGTTGTGGTGGTGACTAAGAATATAAGAGGACTGCTGACAATCCCCAGCTGAAAGGCTTTGCCTGTGGACGTTTCTTGTTTGTTTGACCTTTTTTTTTGTTCCCTGGAAAGCCACTTGCCTTTCCTGCAGCTCAGCCTTCAGCCAGTTGCTGTGGCTTTTGGTGGCTCCAGTGTGGGCACTATGACAGAGCTCCTTTTCTAACAACTTGGGGGCCTGAGTTTGGAGCTGCTGTTCATTCTTAATGCTTGCTTCCTTAGTGGAACTACTGAGTTGAGTGCTCTGTGTAGGTCTAGTAATAAAGAGGGAGGCTGTTCTGACTCTGCATTGTTTTTAGAAGTTATAAACTGAGAAGTTTCCAAATGCTTGGCTTGGCAAGGTGTTCTTGTGTATTTGATAAGCTTATGCTCTTGCTTTTCAGTTTACAGTTTGAATGCAGATTAGTCAGTTTTGCAGAGCTTTCAGTGGAGCTTTTTAATGAAATCCTGGTGCTGTAGAGGACTTCAGAGACATTTTCTGCATGTGATTTTCTGCTCCCTGTGTGACTGAAACTGCAACAAATACATGCAGGTTGTTACGGAGGTTCAGAGAACAGGCTGAAGTGGCTGATGGAATGGCTTTTCCTTTGGGCTGCCTTGTTGCACTGAGGGATTTTAGGTTTTGTCACATATGAGTGGTGAAAGACTTGTAGGATAAAACTTGCAGGATCTATGGCTCTTACTGTAGAGCTGTAGCTGTTATGTCTTGGTCTTTTTGTGCCCCAGGCTGCAGAACAATGACCAAATGCTGAAACTTGCTTCTAGTTCAGGATTTTAAAATGCATGCTTGGCAGGGGACCACAAAATTGCCTCTCTAGTACTAAATGTTCAGAGACCTGGTGAGGTATTGTACAAATGATTTGGTGTTGATTTTGCCATGTGAGGTCCATTAATTGGGCAAGCTATGGATCAGAGAACAGCTCCAAATATGTAGGAACCATGTCCTGCTGGATACTCCTTTTTCTTTATGCTTGCAGAGACAAGCACAAGGCTGCTGCAAAAGCTTGTGAGGTACTGCAAGCCCAAGTGCCAGCTTTGTAGTTAGTGACAATTTCCTCCTCAATGCTAGTATCTTTAATTAAACACATCGTACCTTGCTGAGAGAGTCTGCATTCCCCAGGCTTAGTCTCACTAGCTGCTTCAAGTCAAACATGAGAAATACTGGCTATGATGAAGAAGGACCATGAAGTCCATGCTCATGAATCTTTTCTCCTCCAGATTGCAGGCCCAGAGGGACAGGAAAATGTTGGCTTGCATCTTCTCCTCCCTTCTTCCTCTTTTTAGTAGAGTGAGGAGGTAACTATGTTAATACACTGAGGTGTAGGCTAGAATCAAGATTTTGAAGAGTGAGCAGGATGCAGATGTTGGATCATAAGCACACAGGTGTAGCCCAGAATAATCTGATGCACTGAAAGCATTTAGCCCTTGGTGCACATAAAGCATGGAAGCTCTTGCTGGGAAGGAAAGGCAGCAGAGGACACCTTCAGAAGACTCCAACCAAAAGACTGCAGAGGGAGACCTCAATTTTTTTGACCTTTGAGATGTGCTTTAGGAGTCAGAATTCAGGTGCTGGATTTTAGAAAACCAATTTTGCTGAAAGTCCTTTAAGCACCAGTAAAGAACAGGGTATTCATAGAACAGAATGGCAGCCAGGAATGAAACTACTTCATTGTGATGAATGTTGCATACAAGTGTGGCATTTATTGACCAACTTTAATTGGCTTTTGGAGGATGTGATTATAGGTCTAGACCTACATTTTTCTCCTTCAAGGCACTCCATAAGCAAATGGACATAACTATGGAGGCTCTATACCTTAAGCAGCCATAGTTTCAGTAAATGCACTTTATACTTTGTTCATCTGTGAACAGTAATTGAGTCCTGGGCAGCATTTATTGTGCTGAGAGTAATACAACTACCATGATGTATAATAATGCTAAAGAGCTCCGGGGAGGCTCATTTACATGATAGTGAGGGAAATGGTCTTGCCAGGAATAAGAATTAAGAGGCTGGAATTGTGTGAACTACAATATGGCTTTCAGGTGGGGAAAGTCAGTCACTGCAGTTATGGAAAAAAGGGATGTAAAAGGCATTTTAAAGAATGTTTAGGAAGATGGGTTGACTTTTCTTTTTTGACTTGGAATAAGGGGGTTCTCTTCCTCTGTAGCTACTTGGAAGAGACATTAAGTTAACCCGTGGTGAACTGGATGCTTCTTCTGTTTCTGAAGATCCTGACAATCTCATTTTACTGAAGGGAAAACCAGGTTTCCAACTCCAGTGAGACATACAGGTTGTTTCTAACTCTTTATGTGGTCAAATGGAAAGGAGGGATCTTCTGTCATGAGTTTACATTGTTTAGGCATGATTTTGATATTTATTCTGCCACAACTGTGAAGATATGATTCCACTTCAGAAAGGAGTAACTACTAACTGCTAGTAGTGATAGTTCTGTTTCAAGAGCTTTGTTTTTGAAGCCACAAGCTTCCTTCTGGTAGTTGAGTAGTGTAGTCCCTGCCTCATTTTACCTGCTTCTCTTTGGTTTTTGGAAACTAAGACATGAAATATCCTACAAAACTTTCCCTTCTCTGTACTTTCATCATCTTTATTACAGATGGGATCTTTTCACTGCTATCCTGAGTTTGAGGGGCCTCATTAGTGGCAGTTGTGCAGATGTCCCCTCTTCTGCTCTGAAAGGTGAAGAATAACCACTTTCTAGGGATGTTTGTGTTGTTAGTTGAAGCATCTGTCTTCTAAACACTGAATGCTTTTTTACCTGAAATGTGAAACTAGGGTAGTTCAAGATTAAAGACACCTGCAGGTGGCTCCCTGTTTGTTCCTTCTAATTTTAGAATGACAATACCACGAAGGTTTTGTCACTTCTGCAAGGCTATGAGGTGGAGGGGAAACTGGCAGCAAAAGTGAAGTTCTGCCTTCTTGGTGCAAAAGGGAACCTGAAAGGCTCCTCTGTTTGGCACTGGCAAAAGCTTTGGAATTAAACAGTAGAGCCTGGTGATTTGAACTTGTGGTGTAAGCAGCTCCTTGGAGAGGAGTGATACCTTGTAGAGTAAGGGGCAGAGAGTCAAGATAGCTCCATGGGTTTCTCTTGAAATGAAGATGTTTCCTTATATGATGGGTATATTATAAAATGAAATTAACAGATCTGTGGACATTATCCTACTGCCCAGCCAGGGTAGTGCTGATATTGCCATTGAGATACTGAAAATTCATCACCACCTGTCAACGCAAACGTTGCTGTAAGTGCAGAGGGTGAAAGCTGGCTCTTTTCCAAACACTCCCAAGCTTCCTTTAAAATTGGAATCTAAGCGTGGGTATTTACAAATACCAATTTTTCAAGGCTCCCCGTGTAGCTGGAGAGAGAAGCTTCTATAGGAAATGATTTGCAACAGTCCTGCCTTAGCTTAGTCTGACTGCAGAGTTTGCAAGGATTGGCTTCCTTAGCTGAAGTCAGCCTCTCTGAATGCTCCCAGAGGTGTGCTGAGCATCTGGTCCATCAGACTCATAAAGCATACAGAGATTTTGGGGAAAAGGTGCTACTGGAAAGCTAAGTATGACTATTGTCATAAAGTTGATGTTAGTACATCTGTGTGTCCTGGGGGAATTCACTGTGTGAGCATCCAGTGATTTGGTGGTTTTCCTACCCTTAAAAGCTGGCAGCTTTTGCAGCTGCACTATACTTGTTTATAAAATATATTGATCCAGCAAGACAATCTTGAGCTATGACTTGTCTCATTAGCTGGCAACTGGAAGCTGCTGTAGCAATCCAGGAAATCAGTGAGTATAGGCAGAGGTAGGAGTTGCCATCTGGTCTGGTGAGTGGCTGATTCAAAGGTTGATGTGGATGTGTCATGATGACAGAAAACCATGTGCTTTAGTCAAAGTTGCTGGCCCATATGCCTTCAAAACTTCATGTGTGCTGAGCATGTTTTACCAGGAACAAGCTGGTAGGTATTTGCTGCTGAAGAGGAGCACATGTTTGGAAAAGAAAAGCTGCTACTTAAAACATCTTGTAAATGAAAGACCATTAGGAAAAGGAGACTTGAGTTGACCAGTTGTGGAGCCAAACAGTAGCTGAGAAATATCAGGAAGATCTTTGTCCTCCAGCACCAGAGCTGGAATAAGAAACAAGATGACTTACAGAAACTTGTAAGATTCTTTGGGACATAAATGTTTTTATGTTTTGAATGTTACTAAAATGACATGAAACTGTATCAGAGCCTTGTGCTCTTCCTAGCTCCAAGAGCCACTGGAAGCAGGGAGGTTTCTGGCTTGAATTGGGTACTTCTGTCTTTAAAAAATTAAAAAGAAAGGAAGGCAGTTGTGTTCACTTGAGCTGTCAACAGTGCTGAAGTCAGCACAGGTCAAAAGCTAACAGGATTACACAGTGTACCTCTGCAGGAACAGCATTAGTGGCTGCTTGCCAGCTGTGACACCCTGCCAGACAGCTTGCATTTCTGCTCCTGCTACATGCCATGACACATGCTAATGCCTCTAATGTTGCCTCCCAAGGGCAGCACATGGGAGCTTGCTTGGGAAAAGGAGGTGGGAATGTGGGAGGTATAGCAGGAAGAATGTGCTGCTGACAACTCTGAGTTGATGGGTAAGACAAATGAAACAACCCAGGGAATCTTTTTATGTAGAAATCACTTCTTTTGGTTCTAACTTGGGCTGCCATGTATGCAGAGGGACCACATAGGTTAAAATGGTGCTGTTCCCACAGCAGCTCTGTAGTGCTGTGAATTTGGATGCAAGTTTTAAGACGGTGCAGAAATAAGGATGCCTTGCAGATGCAAAAGCTCAACTATTGCATCTTAGGACCACTCCAGCAGAGAGGCTGCCAGCTTTCTGTACCTTTCTTATCAGGATTGATGGCATTGTTAAGTTGGGCAGGAGACCTAGTGCTGCTGGGGCAGCCAATCCCTGAAATGGGCTTCTGGTGTCAGGCTGGCACGGTGCTTCTGCCTGTGGCAGGTGGGTGGAGTGAGCTGAAATGAAATCCCTTCTAGCTGACAAGTGCCTGAATAAGCCAATTAACTTATGAGTGAACAGCAGAGCCATCAACATTGCTTTCCTACTGTACTTTGTTAATTGAATTGTACAAACATCCCATAATTTGCAAGGTCTGTTTTCCTACTGGGGTTCTTTGTCTTTAAGCTTGTTTTTCTGTATTGTTTTTTAACATGTGATAGTTTAGATCCCTTCTTTTGACCTAATATCATACTGGCTGATGTCTTACAAGGATTTGCATGAGACAGAACTAGAAATGACAATTGTTTATATTAAAATGGCTTTATCTTAATTGAAACTAATGATTAAGGCTACAATAGAATAACTGTTTTCTCAAAATAATACTAAAGACCAGACTTCATGACTGTGCCCTGCATCAGGTACATGTGAGCATCACAGAAGGGTTTTATACATATTTGGAGTTAAGAAGCAAGAGCTAATTTTGTAGTCCTTTGAAATGTGTGTTTTGTTTGTTTCTTCATGGTGTTGATAATGAAAATAACATGCACTTGCTCACCATGAATGTGAGCAGTAGAAATTGGTTCCTGGTGCTCCAGGAATAACATAGGATATTCCAGTCTAATATGTGACTCAGGTCAAAAGTGGTAGTGACAAACACATTGAAGGTGGCTGGTGTGTGACTCAGGTGGGCTGGTGGTTGCTGGTGGAAACTTGCTAGTTTCAGCTAGTGTATGTGTTCATGGAAGTGTTGTGGAGTTGGGCAAAATGGGTGGTTTCTCCTCAGAGCAGTTTATGCAGCACTGAGTTTCTATTGTGTGACAATGGAATTGTTGTGAAAATAATGGCAAGACTTAACTGGGGTCTAGATGGTGCCGGTTAATCTTTGCTGGCAGCCAGCAAGAAGAGACATAGTCATTCTGCAGCCATGTGAGAGGTACCTGTAGCTCCTCTAGTGTTCTAGTGCACCAAACCCATACTTGGTGCAAGTCTGAAGCCTGATTGTGAACCAGGGATGCATCTTCATCCTTATCTGGCAGAAATGATGCAATGTAGCCTTGCTTTGCTGTGCTGGTGTGTAGCTCAGCATTGCTTTGGTTGTTGATGGTTTAAAGTTCAAGTCCTCTTAAAGAGATTGTTAGTTTCTGTAGCCTGTGTGTGGGATTCATATTTGTGCAGTGATCTCATTGCCTCTGGAGCATCACAACATCCAAAAGGTGTAAAAAAGGTAGAGGGTTTTGCTGCTTTTGAGGAAATGTTCATGCTCTGCTGTGCTGGAGCAAATCTGACATAAGCCCAAGGTTTGTTCTGGGGCCTCCTATGTACTCCTTTTAGATCTGAAAGAATGAATTGATTAACTACTTACTGGGGACAAGTCTTGCAGAAAAGGAGCCAACACTGCCTCTACAGTGCTCAAAGAACATCCTTTTGGTGTTGCAGGAATGAAAGATGCCAGTCTCCTTGTTAGATAGGTCAAGTGATCCCAGCTAGTTCCTAGACATAAATGAGAAACTGCAGATGCTACACCTTTGTTATTATTCTCACAAACCTGTCTTTCCTTCTGCTCAATATTTAATGGTCCAGTAAGCAGGACAGCAGCATCCTAGAGAGAAGGCAGAGTCATCCCAGCCAGCTCTCCATTCTTTATGCTCTGTTGAAGTGTTTCTATTAATAGACAGAACAAGGGCTCCTGTCCCAGACTCTTGCTCTCTCATTAGCATGCTTTTAGTTTTTCAACAGAGCTGGCTGATGTGCTCATTGGACCTTGAAGGATATGTTCTGTGTCAGATGCAAGTCTAAGCACGAGACAGGCCTTTAACTTACAGAAGAAACCTCATGGGGGTGATGGTGAAAACCAGCTAAAGATGTGTTGGTGTCCTTCCCTTGCACAGGAGGGACTACATCTGGCAGTAGTGCTTGGATGAAGCAGTTGGTGGTGGTTTCAGCTGGAATGGGTGATTCCCTCTTCAGGGTTTTAGTGGCCATGGAATGACCTGCTGTTTGAGGTCAGAACACCAACAGCAAAACACTCTTGTGGAGGTAAAAAAGACTAAAGCTCTGTAGCATTTCTTGTGGCTTTTTTTTTTCTATGGAGGGGGAAGACTTGTTCAATATTGGCAGTGGTGCAGAAACAGGAAAATAAATTAATCTGAGCACTTTTATGTGCTGATCTTCATCCAGGGTTCATCAAGCATTAGCCAAAGGTGAATTAGCAATGTCTGTTTAGAGCTTGCTGAGGAACCAATGTGACATTATACCCTGAGGTGTGGGGAGAAAAGGGTTGATAATATTGGTAGTTTTGAAGTGAGTGTAAGGACTTAGCCTGCCTTGTAAGGGTGACTTGGCCTTGTGTAGTAATTTACATGTTTCTGCTATTGATCAAAGCACTTCAGGATTTTTGGGAACAAAAAAAATCAGGTTTCACATGAGGGTTGGCAGGAGGCCTCATATTTTAGAAGGCTTTGTTTAGGAACTGCAGGTCTGAAATGGCAAATCTCTTCCACTGAAATGATGCACATGCACCCCTCCCACACTGATCTGTGCACCAGTTCATGCATGGTTCTCATCTTGTGGGTGGCTGGGACTAAAATAATAACTGCAGCACAGTGAGTTAGGCTTTATTTAGGCTATTTAAGTAAACATTTCCCAGGCAAACCTAGTCAGTTGCTATGCAGACAAGCTTTTTAGGTCTGCTGTTACCTGGAAGTGCCTGTTTCTGGTCCATAGCTGCCAAATGGAGGTGATGTACAGGACTGTACAAGGACTTGGAGTTTCTCTCTAGGACTATTTCTTCTTGAGCTGGTAAAGTAATAATGTCTTTAAAAGGAGTAGCTGTCAAGAAAGCAGATTGCAGCAAAAGAGGCTGCTGTAGGAGAGGGATTCTTGCTTGCCCCCAAGGTGAACCTTGGTAATGTGAAAGTGTTTTGTTACTCTTCTGGCCTCATTGTTCATTGTCCAGCTGTTGCACTTAACAAATGAAAAACACAACTCACTTTGTTGCTGGCCCCTGTTGTTGCACTTGGAAGTGAAACAGCTGGGAGGAAGCTCACTCAAAGCTTTTCCACTGTGTTTCTATGGAAACTGTCAGCTCTCCAGCAGGTTCTCCAAAGGGCACAAGCTGTGGATGCCTGTGAGTAATTGTTATGTTCACATGCTTTTGAATCTTATCCCTGGACACCAGCAGATCTCTGAAATGGTTTCCTAGGTGACTGCATTTTCCATGCTGTGGACAGTAATAGGCATGTTAGCAATGCTAAGCAGTGCTTTCTGCACCTCTTGCTGCTATTGGTAGAGTATCTGCTGAAATCTTAGGGCCAGAGGTCCCTGTCTGGGGTATTCTCTTCCTAATGGAAGCTTTTAATGTCTACAGAACTCCTCGGAGGCTTGATGTGTTCAGGAAGTTCTCTTTATGAATGAGGACTTAAATGAAGGAGTTACTTCAGCATGTCCTGGAAAATCAGACACTTTACAGGAAATCAATTGTAAGTTGACCAACAGTTTCCCTCTGTGGAAAGGGTTAAATGCTTAGGTACCAGAAGCCTTATTTTCTCTGTACATATCAAATGTTTAGAGTTCTGGGACTTCCATTGGTATGTAACAATTCTTCTCTTGGATCCAATAAACTGCTTTTGTTGTGTTTTCTTCTGCTGGAGTTGATGTTCTTGTCTGAGTTACATGGGCTTAAGGGGCAATGTAGATGTTGGTTCTGAAATATTTGGAGATTTCTCTGAACAAAATGACCTGTTGTGATGCTCAGCTGCTGTTTGGAGCTGCTCAGTTGTCAAATGAACATGGAGCAGACTGATAGATGATCAACAGTGTTTGAGCAGAATGAATGAGCTGCCATCAGTGCAAGCTGGCAAGTCTGCTTTTTGGCTTCCAGATTCCACACAAGTGCAGGGCAAGATCCTGAAGACATTTCCAGAGGTGACTGGAGTGTGCTAAACACAAATGAGCAAGACTTCTTGTTTTTCATCCTGTCTGATACAATCTCTTCTGTATTGGCAGGTTTGTACATGGAAGTAAGGCATCCAGGACAAAAAAAAAAAAAACAAACCCTGAGGCTTGCTGTGAGTATAGGCTGAAGTGGGACTGGCAGAAAGGGAAGGCAGCTCTTGCACTGGAAGTGCAGCAGCAGTTTAAGGAGGCAGAATGCACTGTCCGTTTCTCAGCTGGTACCTTCAGTTTGACTATGCCTAGTTGGGTGCTTATTGACTTAGTATTATTTTTCAGCATGCTTGAAAGTGTCAGTCTTTTCTCCTAGGATATACATTAGTTTAATGCTGTGTCATTGTTCAGGTACTGGCTGGGAAAGGGGAAGTTGGAGAGCAAAGCTTATAAGCTAAAACATAGGGTGTCCTTTAGAGGTTTGCCAACAGCACACAGATGCAGCTGAACTTGTTCATTGTGGGTATCCCTGCATGGGAGTCCCCTGTGGCTTCCCTAGGAAGCTACTGAGCATTTTGAAATAAGCAGGAGATGAACAGAAGCTGCAAGGAGGGAGAATGAAGGCAGCACACCTTGTTCCTTCATGAAAGGCTGTGGCATTTGTCCAGGCCACCCCAAGAGGTCTGTAGTAATTCTTGCAAACCTGTGTCTTTTCTCTGGCTAAAGTGCCTGAGGCTAGATTGATCAGGATAACATTTCCTTCCCTCTGAACAGCACCAGAGAGTTCCAGTCTGTCATTTCTGTCTGCAAGGAACACTGCATGTGCATGGCCTGGTGCTGAACAGAAGAGCTTCCTGGTGGGAGATGGATCTGACAACACAAAGCAGAAATACCTCTACCATATGTTCCAGGCCTGCCAGAGGTCTGCAAGCAGTCTGGGTGAATGCATTGGTGCTGGGCTGAACATGGAACTGTTCCTGAAGGAAAGGGATGTCCTAGTTAAGAATAATTATTTTTACTTACAGCAATGGGGCAAACTGGACCAGATGGTTTTGGTGGAGTAGTCTTGAGTTACACTAGTGAGGTGATAGGACTTTGGAGTGGGAGTTGTAAGACTGGAATCTTTTTTAAAAGGTATTTATGGAAAAGCTGAATATATTTTAACAGACTGAGTGTAGTTTTTCAAAATGGGGGGTGGAAATTACTATCAGGATCAGGTAGAAATGAAAGTTTCCTGACTTCAGTGGATGAACTTTGAAGAGGATCCCACTTTCTATTAAAGGATGTTGCTTTATAGCAATCAGTGGGCAGTCCTATTGAATTCCATGTCAAGTTCATTTTTGGGGAATCTGTGGGGAGCTTTTTATAGAAGGCTGAAGGTGACCATGTTAAGTGTTCCTTGTAGCATCTGTATGGAATTGCAGTGAAGAGAGTCTTTGGACAAGAAGAGCCCTAGCAAATATTGGAAGGGCTCCCATTCTGCATTGGAGGATTTTGTCAGCAGAGTTAGACAAGGTGTCTAACCTTGTACCTTATCTCCCCTAAAGGCCTTCATGGGAGCTGCTTGTAAAATGGTTCTGTAACTAGACCCTTCTCACTTGGATGCAGTTATTAATTATGACCCTTGCTGGCAAGTGGGAAAATCAGACACTGGCACAGTTTCTTCCTGTGGAGTTCCAAAACAATTTTATTAATCCAACCAGGCTTGCCCCTTGCATCCCTTGGCATCCCTTGACCTCATTGTGCGTGTTCATCCTTGGATGAAATAAATGAGTGTACTGCAGCAGGGAGCTGGCTGTTAGACCTGGGACAGGCAGGTGTGTTTGGCTTCGTATAAGCAAGACTTGCATGGAGGGAGGACTGTCCTTCTGCCTTTTACTGGCTCTGAGAAAGCTCAGTATTGGCAGGGCCCATTAATTTTTAATTTAGTCTTCTCTATGCTGCACTGCTATTGTGTTTTATGAGGACATTATGCTGAAATGAAGGCCTGTAAAACTAAAGTTTGAAAAAGGCACAGTCATTATACATAATATGCATTCTGAAGTAGAAATGAGTGGTTATTTATAGTACAGCTAATATTAATTGCTTTTTATTGTGGTGTCATCCTTGCAGGTCAACTGAAAAGTAAGGTACAATGAAAGCCAGAAACTCCCATAAAGTAAAATTAATACAACATGTTAATATATGCTTAATTTCTACTGCTGTTTTTGCTTAAAATGGTTTCTTGTCTTACATTATTGTTAGGGCTTTATGCATTATTGTGAGGAAGGATATCACTCAGTGCCACTACCACAAAAGACCATGTACTTTATCAAGCCAGAGCTAGGAGGTTTAGTTCTCTTAAATAACCTACTGCAGAATAACTTTCTGACTAGCAGGGTGGTGCTTAATCCATGAAGCTGTTCTGGATTTGTGCAGATGCAGGTGGGAAAATGTGGAAAGGTAGAGCCTTTTCCTTGCCCTTAACTTGGCTCTAAATTGTCAAGGATTTGAGGAAAGTAGGAGAGATGAGCTGGAATTTCAGTGCTTTGGGGGCAAAAGTAATTCTGGGCTGTAAATACTGCATTAAACCAGGTAGCTCAGACTTCCAGGCCTGTGGGTTAGAGCCTGCTGGGCTGCAGGGAGCAGTGAAACAGGTTTTGGTGTCCACTGTGGCTGAGCTAAGAGCAGCAAGTCTCTAAGAGCCTTGCCAGAGATGCTGTGATGCTTTCTAGCTGCTCTTAGCTAGTACAGACTGAGTTGCAAAAGCTTTTTAGAGGATCTTTGAGCTGGGTGAGAGGAAGCTTTGTGTGGAAGAAGCTTTAGTATTTTACCATCCTTACTTAATGTGATTTAGGACCTTGCTGATTGTGTAGCAAATGCAGCTGGGCTCTAAATATAGCTGCTGCTGCAGTAGCTTTGATGCTGAGCTATCTACTTTTTGACCACCTGAATATTGCTTGCTATTTGCAGTTCATCTCCATTATTCATCTTGGACTTGGATTCTTCTGGGAATGTGTTGTTTTAGCACATAACTTGATTTGATTTGAAACATAGTAGGGTAATTCAGGTTGGAAGGGACCTCAGGAGGTCTCTAGTTCAGGCTCCTGCTCAAAGCTTTGTGGAGACTTCAGGGTTTAACTTAATTGTCTGAGGAGAAACCCTGAGCAGGAACTGGCTGTGAGAAACTGCTTTGTGATAAGACTTCCCATCATTCTGTTGGTTATACTTTGTCAAGTTTATTGACAATATCAAAACCTTTGTCTATGTTCCATGTAGTCCATAATTCTCCAGGGAGTACTTGTGACTTCCCCCTGCTTCATTAAAAACCAACTGTGAAGGGAAGCTGACAGCAAAATGCTTACTCAATTCTGTTACACTTGGGGAAAGCTTTGGAAAATGAGGAGAGCAAACTCTACAGTCCTTGGAGGAGCTGTCTTGCACCCAGCATGGGCCTCCTTCCTGTAGGATGCATGAAGGGCTTATGAATTGAATGGAAGGTGTCTGCTAGAGCAGGTAACTGTAACATGTAGAAATTGCTTCCCCTGAATTCTCCTCCTGAGGTGACAGTTTCCTAAAAGCCAAATTTCTGACATTACCCTGCAATGGAGCCATCAGTGCATCCAGCTTGCACAGGTACACAGTCCTGGCAGGAAGGGCTTGGCTGTTCCACACAGTTTATTGCACCTCTCCTTGCTCTGGGTGTTTCACCTGGAGCTGTTGGAGCTGCTTGCATGGGAGTTGAGGTTCAACTGCTTCTTAAATAATCAGGTAATGCTATTGCCTTGATCTGCTGAGAGAAAAGCTAAGGGATTAAGACTTTTTAAGAAGATTGGTACTTTGTGTACCTCAAAACTCAGAGTGAAATTCTGATTGCTTTGGAGCTGGTGACATTTTGCAAGGATTTACCCCTTTGTGCAGGATGCAAAATGTACAAGCTGAGGAACAGCTTGTATTGAAACTCTGGAGCTAATTTATTCCCTTCATCTGGAGGTTTTGAGTTTGTATCAGATTAAGGACAAGGTCAGGGGGTTTATTTCTCTGCCTTAGCATGACAGAATACTTGTGTGGAAATGAGGAGTATTGGAAGCAATGCTTCTGTGTCCAGGCAGCCTGAGGAATAGCTAGCAACTGGTGGCAAGACTTGGTCTGTGCACCTGAAGAGCTCAAGGTAAGAACCAGCTCTAGTTATTGAATATGCTGCTGCCAGAGAGGGTGGCTGATTTGGAAGGCTCCTGCAGTCTGAAAATTGCAGCATCTTAAATCCCTGAAACCTCTATACCCCAAAACCCACAGAATGATGATGAAAAGTTGATGAAGCACATGAGAAAGTTTCTGGTGAGCAGGCTGCAGTGCTGGTGGGTCAGATTTTCACAGCTCGCTAACCTCTCAAGTGTCTAATAAATTCAAGAGATGTGTTCCAAGGATAAGGTGGCCCTAGTATCTAACCAGACAGACTCTACCTGCTGTCATTTTTCTTAAACTGACCCTGCACAGCAGGACCAATTACCCAACTAACAAAGTGGAGACAAGTGTCTCCTTTTGTGCCATCCTGTCAGCTGAGCTAAAGGGTTGCCATGGTTGCCATGGCAATGTGGCTTCAGATGCTCATATCAGGAGTGGTTGTGATTAAGTGACTGAGGATTAGTTATGTAGGTTTTTCTCCTTATTTTTGTGTGGATTTTCTTGGGTAATCATGTGACCTTGCATTGACAGGTTGAGGAATAGGCTCCTCTGAGCAGTCTCTGCTGTGATTACTTGCTGTGATAAATTGGCAAGCTGAAAATGTAGTAGATCCTAAAGACACACTGGTAAATGAGTTGCTGGCCTGGCTGGGATAGCTGTGTGTAAATACCTAAAGCAAAAAATCCCTCTTTTTGCAGTCTGCAGTGTAGGAGATGGACATCTTGGGCTTTCCTCTAAGATTTTTAAGCTGGCAATCCTCAGTGCAGGTAATGCCCAACTTCTTACACTGCAACATAAAAGAACATATTGCTCCTTCAGTGGCTGCTTAAGCATTTGCTACTGGCCACAGGTTGTGGATCTAGGCACATGAGGAGTTATGAAGCTGAGATCTTGCCAGGAAAGGGTAACTGGGGAGCTGATGTCAGACAACTGATAATCTAATCAGCTAGGTGGTGAAAGGAGGCCCAGCTGGCACCTCAGAAGTGATCTTGAGGATGAGCTACTTGTTTCTCCAGCCAGGAGACTCCCTATGGAGTGTGTGTGCTTCATTTTTGGAGAAGATTGCTCTTTGACCCTTTGACTTGTGACCAGTTCTTGAGTTCTGCTTTAGCTTGATAGTAGAAAAATACTGAAGTGGAAGTCTAAAGTTCTTCCCTTCATAGCCTGCCTGTCTATGTACAGAATCACAGAATCACCATGGTTGGAAAGCACTTCTAAGATCAGAGTCCAAACTATGAATAGTCTGTAAACCTCTCTTTCAATTGACTTGTATGTATGAACAGTTCAGAAGACTTTGGGATAAGTGGAAACAGCAGAGAAATGAGGCTCTGCAGGAGGTTCAGGATGGGGAGCCAACCTGATACATCAATATTAACTTGTGCAGAGATTCTCAGAAAATTGTGTTCCAGCTTCTTGCCTTGGTTTGCTTATTCAGTGTTAATCATACTGACTGACCTTGAATCACATTTTTTAATATGTTGTAAGCTAGGGAGGATATAATAATCATGTTTTTACTGGTTGTCCTGGTGTTACATCTCTGGCCAAGCTTGGTTACCTGTGGCTCACCAGTGAGGGCACTAGTTCTGGCTCAGCAGTTACCTGGAGCCTGAGGTGTTTGTCAAGCCCTGGTAGAATTCTGAAAACAAGCTCCAGTTCTGTGGGACTGGATCCAAAGTGTTTTCTGGATGATTGCTGTAGGAAATGGCATTTGTGCCCTTCAGTGGTGTGAAGTGTAGCTTAGCTTTGCTGCGGGAGGGCACGCACCTTGGAAGAGCAGGCAAGATAGTGATTTGAATACAGAAAGGAAAAGCCTTTACACAGTGCAGATAATGCACATTGTAAAACAGTTACAATAACATTCACTGCAGCCATGAAAACAATTTTACAGCAGATTAAACACACTTAGAGAAAGGGAAGAGACGAGTGAGAAAGCAATACCAACACTAAATTAGGGTTTAGTCAGCAGCAGGAAGAGAACATAAGGGAAACTGATAAAATGTTCCCACTGTCTTACACTGTTCTTCCCAGGCAAACTCTATTCTGTGTTAATCAATTTCATTGTGGTGCTGTTTGAATTGAGAAACTTTACTGCTTTCTAAGCTCATGCCTGTTAGTCAAAAATACTAGAACCGAGGTGAGTTCTGCCTTAAATAGTGTTTAGGGGGCCAGGAAGTTGCATTATCCAAATAGTTGTTCAGTGGGTTTGTGATCTTTGTCATGTCAAATAACCTGGGAGTGCTTGAGGGTGTTGGCATCTGTTAAGCAACAGGCTCTGTTTAGGCATATTTCAGTGGATCACTTGTAGTGTTGCCTCCAATATCCTGTGATGTATTCAAGGTGCATTACCAAGTGTGTGTTCATGTGCATGGCTTGGGCTCTGTGGTTTGTATCAGTGTAGCACAGAAGTTCAGGTAGATGCTGAGTTTTGATCCAGACCTGGTCTTGAAAGGTTAGATGGCAGGAACACAAGGCCCCTATGCTCAGAGCTACTGTAGCCTGTAGGAGATGGTAAACCAGGTTCTGGTTGCTGCATTGTGCACCAAATACTGTTCCCCTCCAGTGGCTGGTCCATAAAGGAAGCAGGAGCAGATGATGTAGAGGAGCAAGTGGTGGGGTTGATGGAGGCCTGTGCTTTGCTGGAGGCTGTGAGCAAGTCCCCACTGCCATGAAACTTGGGAGATCAAACACATTTGCTTCAGCTGCTTGACTGTAGAATTTCCACTGGGAGATCAAATACACTTGCTTCAGCTGCTTGACTGTAGAATTTCCACTAATGACCATTGCCTCTGACTTTACATGTGTGTGATGGCTGATTGTGCTAGATCATCCTTCTGCAGCCCAGGGAAACCTGCTGAAAAGAGTAATCTTGTTAGAAGTGGCATCTCATCTGATCGTTAAACATGGTGTGCTTACAATCCACTTGTCAGCTCTGCCTAATGCAGCACACAGGTCTCTGTCAGAACTTCTATTGATTCATTGGTATTGCTTGGCATCTTTGGAGATATTAATCTTGTAAGTCTGACAAGCTGCTGGGCTCTTTCAGAGGAAGCAGAGTCAGTCATAAATGCCACAGGCTGTGGTGTCTGCTTGGCTGTGTGTAGCTGTCCTGACTCTTCTGTGAGCCTTTTAGCAGTTGTATCAGTGTCACTGCAGGTTTCCACTACAGCAGCATAGGATGGCTTCCTGCTGGGCAGGGCTAGCACAGCTCAGCTGTGTTCCAGACTTGCCACTGGTGATGGTGAATGGGCATTTTTCTTTGGCTTGTGTACCACAAGTGGGTAACTTAATGCAGTGAAGGTCTGGTTTGTGTTACAGTGAAGATCTGGCCATAGTATGTAACAGCAAATGGGCAACTTGTGTGTCTGCAGACTGTAAAACTGTGAAGCTGTGTGTTCTGTGTGCCTAAGAAATAAGGCAAATGCACTGGTGGGCTGGAGTGAGTGATTTCATAGGGCAGAGCCTGTGTGAGGTCAGGGAGACATGGAGTCTAAGATGGGCCAGCTCCCTGGAAGTTGCCCCTCAGGCTGGCATAGTTAGGGAGGGTCTGTGGGGATTTGCTCACTTGAAGCATGTGATTGGTGTGATGTATCTTGTCAGCTTGAGAGGTCTCCAGGTTAATGAGCTCCCTTTAGTCATGTCAGTGACCAACAGCAAATGCCTCAAAGGAAGTGTTGCTAGTGATACACCTCTACAATTTTTCTAGTCAGCTCAAGTACCCAAATGAGGCAGCTGCTCTAGTCCTTGCAATGTAGATGTGTGGCCCTGTTTTTTTTGCTGAAAATGAACTTTGCTGTTCTTGAACCTTTCATGCCTGGTCAGACAACTCTGGCCCTGTTACTATGTGCTTTTTGAACAGAGTGCTTGGGATAGTTTGGATATAGGTCAGTGCTGCCAGAAGTGAGGCTATGATGTGAGAGAGTAGCTGTGCAAGAAATTATTTGAGAAAACTGCTTGTGGGCTTGTGAATAGGGTGAATGTCTGAAGACAGAGGGGTAAGGTTCTCTGGGTTGCAAGGTGGTGCATCCCTTGTAAGCACACAGGAGATGCACATTGGCTTGTGGCTGCAGAGGGTACAACATCCATTGCTAATCATCAGATGTGTTGTTCTGTGACAGGACTGTCTTCATACTGGCATGCATTTATTTGAGGTTGTTTGATGGAGTATTGCAAAAGTTGTAACTCCTGAAGGGTGAGAAGAGGTTAAATGAAACTCAAAAATTTGATTCCATCAGGATCTTCTGAGATTTTCCACCCTGGCAGATTCATTACTTTCAGAAATGATAACTGATTATATCTAAAGAGGTGAAGGGAAATGTGATTTGGATCATGTCCATTACCTGTCAGCAAATACTGCTGCCTGCAGTTGTGAGGAGTGAAATGAGCATGTCTTGCACTGTTGGTAGCTCTCCTCCTTGACTTTGAGAGCTGCTACTTGAGTTTATTGTTTTACACATAAGTGCTTTAGGAAAACTCAAGTTAATCAGAACTTCCCTCTTGGTAGGGAGAGGTACCTGTGGAATGCAGGCAGTGAGTGCTCCTGGATAAGGAAGGCTAGTTAGAGCAATTTATTAAACTAAATCTTACTGCAAACACCTATGTCTGCAGTCACTGAAAAACTGGAATGGTGCAATATTCTGATATGTTAATCACATTTCTTCATGGCAAAGTTTCCTCAAGTCTTGTTAGAGCTCCAGGTCAAAGCAAATACATACTTTTGATTTGAAAATAGCTGGCAAAATAGTTCTGAGTTTAACTTCTGTTTCCTTGTTAACAAAGGTGATATTATTGTCATGGGAAGATCCTAAATGCTTATTTGGTCTGATAGTTTTTCATTTCTCACTGTGCTTATATAAGTGTTTAGGAGCAGATTCTGGAGGAGAGGTATAAAAACTGGGGACTGCATAGTTCTGGTACCTTGGTCTCCACCTGCCTTCAGGATGGCAGAGTGTGTTGGCAAAGCAAATAAATCATGGCTGGAAGAGCCACCAAGAACTGATGTCATTCCAAAAGGAGGGGTTTTGTCAGGTTGCCCAGTATTCAAGGTGTAAGGATGCTGCCAGGTCTGGGTAGGCTCAGTTGTAAGCAGTGGTAAAAGGTAATTTAGTGCCTCTAACTAGTTCAGCTGGCAAGTATCCATGGTGGTGCATGATTTTGATAAGAAGCCATTTGACTTTTCTGCAGTTTACTTTGCTGTTGCAGTAAAACAGTGAAAGGAAAGGGGCAAGGAGGTGTCTTTCATAAGTAGGGGATGGAAAAGGGATATCTTGCTTTCCATAGCAGTGCTAAAGGCCTTGAGGGGAAACCTTGATTTCATGGAAAAAGTTCCATTAGCATTTTTAGCTTGAGATGCTGAAGCTTCGGTCTCTGAAGAAAAAATGGTGAATGTTTCATGGGCTGGTTTGCAAACTGGCCTTGTGGTAAAGCCTGGACCCTGTGATGCTGAGGGATGGTGCTGCCAGGACTTGTTTCTGCTGGAGCATGCTCCTGGGAAGGTCTCCTTAGCCTGTCTTTGAGGTGAACTGCCTGGGTTCCCCAGCTTTGTCTGAAACAATTTACACTGAGTATTGTCTATTCAATACTTTTCCCCTGCTGCCTTTGGATGCCATTGGCACAATGTGGGATAAGTGGTGGAATATATAACAAGCAGTTCTTCTCTTATCCTTGAGCTGTTTCTTACAACTGTTGAGCCCACAGGAGCTTCTTAGTTGCATCAGCTAACTTCACCTTGGGAGGTGAGATTCCAAGAGTGATATTTCCCAATTTAGTGTTCAAAAATGGCATTTCAGGAACAAAAAAGGTGCCTGGTAAGAAGGTGGTGGCTCAGCTGGGAAAGATGTTTCCATGCTCTGGAGCCTGTCAGAGCTGTTACTGTCTTGCCCTGTAGCAGATGTCTGTGCACACAGGAGGCTCTGTCTACAAACTACCCCTTCAAAGCAGGTGTATTCAAACATAACTTGGAGGAAACAATGTTTGTAGCCATCCCTGGTGCAGCCAGCAGTGCTGAGGGTTGTGGGAGTCATTAGTTCATGTTGGATTCTAGCCAGGAAAAAAGAGCTGAAGCTTAATATACAAGTGGAGTTGTAACCTTAAGACCAGAAAACATTGAAGACAGAACCAATGTCAGCAAATACTCTCCTGAGGCACTGCTGAAACACAGGCATAAATCTGCTCTATTGTCCGTATAACTTTCTGCAGTAATAGAATTTAAGTCTCCCATTGAAGTTACTGATCCAGTTTAAGTCAGTTTAGCTCCAGAGATCTCATACAGCCCCAGTGCATAAGGCAGCTGGGACCTTCAGTGCTGATACTGCTTTCTTTTCAAATACACCTGCAACAGAAAGAGTAGTTTGAAGAGGTGGCTGTTGATATTACACTAATTTACTAATTGCTTTAGCTTTTGGTTTTAGCCATAATTTTCTAATGAAGTGACCAGAGCTGAGAGTCTTTGAGAGGATATATATTATTAAAATACAAACAAGCAACAATAAAGTAAGTACACACCCCCATGCACATCTTTTTTTGTCCTTTCTGAGTATTAGAAGAATGATGTACTGGTGCCAAGACACTAAATGCCAGTGAATTCAGGATGAAATTTTGGGGTTGCAGACACAGGACAAGGTGTTCTCTGCTGATTTCTTCCAGCATGTCAAAGATGATGCTCATACTCTGGCCACATATGACTGGAAAGCAGCTTTCTCTTGAGTAAAGCATAGCTTTGTAGTTGTGAGCCTGAGATGTTTGGTAGAGCTGAAGGGGATTTATTTACATGCAATTTTATTTTCAGACTGCTTTTTACTATTTTGACACCTCTTGGCAATTTTCTAAGTGCTTAAGCTGCACATTACTGTGAAAAATGTTTTTAAGCAGCTACATGTTGAAATTGGGTAAGGCTTATTTACTGTTTGACTTCTGGCTCTGACAGCATTTATTTATCTAAACTATTTCTGCTAAATGACTTATTTTTCAGTTAGATTGAGCAGGTTCCTGCACTTTCATCTCCTTTTGCATTTGCATTTTCTCTCCTTTCTGTGGGTGTCAATCATGCAGCTCCCTAAGTAAAGGATGCTTTTGGAAGTCAAATGTTTCTTGACAGTGTGCAGCAGAAAGCAGGGAGAACCTTGCAGCTACTGGCTGATGTAGGCAGCTGAATGAGAAATGTACTTTACCCCTCTTTCTAATGAGTGAGAAAGCATGGCTGAAGCAGAGGAGGCAGGCTCAAAGAGTGGTATTTCTTAAAAGAGGCATTAGGATGCCATGATAAGTTGCTCTAATGCAGTGGGCATCTACAGGTCAACAGTGTTGATGAAAAATTGAGTCAACAAGTGCTTAGACTTAATTTGAGGGACTGATGGGGTGAGCTAAGCTTACCCTGGAGCTCCTGACTCCTTGCACATTCTGCTGTGGCATGTCTACCAAGTTCTGTAGGATTTTGTGGCAAGGAGGAGTGACCTTATGAGTTGTTCCTGCATCTTCCCATATGTCTTTCCATTCTTCCTCCTTAAGGCATAAAGGTGTTCACTGGAAGGCTCAAGGACTTGGCTTTCTTTCCATCCCATTGTTTTTGTGATAAACTTGTATTATTCATATTTTTGTGCTCCCAATTTTGTCGAATCATAGAACTATTCAGGTTGGAGAAGACCCATGGGATCACTGAGTCCAACCATCATCCCTACTCTACAAAGTTCATCCTTAAATCATCTCCACCAACATCACATCCAAATGACCCTTAAACTCATCCAGGGATGGTGCAAATGGGGTTCTTCAGGTGGACATTGAGGAAGGCAATAACAAAACTGATGTGCTTACAATTCTGTTCAGCTTGCTACTGTTGGTGAGATTCTGAATTTGGTCCTCCCTTAATTATACAGTGATGTCAAATGGGGTTTATCCTGGGCCTCTGGAAGTTCAGCAGAAGTGTTCTGTGCTACTGCTAAAATCAGTGTCTGAGGACATGAGAGGGGACCTTCTGGATCAGGGGGTTGGGCTGAACTGAGTCCCTTCTATTTATATTGGAACAAGAAGTTGTTTTCAGCTTTTATCTCGTGTGCTTTGCATATGAATGAAGGATGGGGACTGTCATGTAGGTGTTCAGCTCGTGAATAGCAAACAAGGAATTTACAGAGGGTAGGAAATAATTTGCTGTAAAGCCTTCATGGAAGCCTGCAGCTGAGTCTCACCCTGTGCCTTCACTGTAAGGAGGGATCTTAGTGTTCCTGTCTGCAGAAAGCCATTGGATCAAGCAGTAAGGACACAGGTTCTGACCCTGTGCCCACTTCCTTTTCATTTTGACCTTGCATGTGTTGCTTCCCTTTACATTGTCCAGTTTTCCTGTTGGTAAAAATGACTTTCACTCTTCTAGTGTTGCAAAAGCTGTGATTTAGAGTGTAAGGTTTAACTACACTGAGCTTTGAAGTGATGTTGAATTTTAGTCCTGTGATTATAAGTGCCCTTCTCTTGGTAACATTAACATAGGAAATACCCCAGAGCTGCTGCTTTACCAGCTCACTCTTAGGCTGATCTTGATTAACAGCATCTTTTCTTTGATGTTAAGGTATCACTTTACAGCTTGCCTGTCTCAGTGTTCAGACTGTAACTGCCACAATGAATGCAATGCCAGTAAAAAGCTCTTTACAGGAGCACAGTGCCATGGATTATGTGGCAAATGCCTGACTTCTGTGGTCATTCATCACTGAAAGCTCCACATGAGATGTTCTTTCTAATTAAGTTAGAAGTATCACTTCTGTTCTTAAGCATGGATCTTAAAACAATCCTTGCCAAATATATGGCTTGACTGAAGTGTTTAGGGAAATCTTTTTGGCTTTATGAGTTGCCTTGGAAAAATTGCTTTTGTGAGAAGTCTTACAATTGATTAAACAGGAAATTAATGTGTGGATATGTTATAGTAAGTGTGAAGAGATGAAATTTCTGCTGTCTCACATTTCATTATGAGCTTGAAATACAACAGTGTAAAGTTATTAAGGAAAGTGACATCAGGGTTTGAACAGGCTTCAGGGAGGGTGGGGGGTAAAGATGGGTGAGAATCCAAGAGAGACCCTTATTAGCATCAGTCAGTCTTGTACTTGTTGTCCCCTTCTCTCCTCCAGCTGCTCATATCCATATTCTGTGATGTAAAACTCAGTTTTCCTTTGCAGACTCATTTTCTCCAATTGCAATGAACAAAAAGGCAAACAACTCAGTTATTGACTCTGTTTCAGCACTTGTTGAATATCTGCAAATTGTGTTACAACATACAGATTTATTGCTTCCCTGGTATTAGCAACTAATAATAAATATCCTGCCTGTTGCTGTGTCTGCTCCTGGAAGTCAACCAGGTTTGGGGTGGTGTGATAAAAGCAGTGGCATCCAAAGCTCATGTTAACAAGGGGTGGTTATTTATACTCAGGGAGAAGTTTCTAACTGGACACCTTGCTTGGCAATGACTCCCCTTAAAAGAAACTACTGGGGATTACCTATGGAAAGAAGTTGGAATGCCTTTAAAAAAACAACAACACCCTGTTGAAGGAGAACATCTCTGGTAAGAGTAGAATTTCTCATACGAACAGCAGCTGAATGAGGTTAGTCAGGTTTCTGAAGGCTTGAGAGCCACCCAAGGTCTCTGAGTCAACCTTTCACTCATCTTCTCAGACCCAGCCCCATGTTGTCCTTCCCTGCAGCACCAAATAACATGGGGTGTGTTAACAGCTTTTTCTGCTGAGGTTGGCAAGTGCTTCAGTGTCACTCTACAATGTAAAAAACCACGTGTAAATGGGGAGAGGCAGATCCAGGTGTAGGTAGATAGGACAATGGTAAGTGTCTAAAGAGGGCTGCAAGAGAACTGGAACCAAGCTGGCAGGGCTGCCAGGTTATCTGTGTATCAGGGTACCTAGTTGCTGGTTGCTTGTGATGGTCTTGGATGATTGTCCCTCTCCAAGGGACTGTGCATCACTGGTGGCACCTGGCAGCTGGTGTTGCATAGCCAAGGCAGAAATAATGAATAACTTTACCCCATAAGTTCAGGATGATCTATAAAATGAGCTGCAAAGGTAACTGCCTGTCATCTGCATGGATTCACTTTGCTCTGCAAATCCCAGGCATTAAAACTAATGCCAAGGTGTCACAGCAGAAGTGGAACTATCGTTGTGCTGGCATCACAGCTTTCAGAGACATCCTTTTCTCTTCCTGTCAAAGCCATGGACCTGGGACATATCTGTACATCTCCTGAGTGAATGAAGAAGCACACAAATTTTTGGAAAACCTGAAATGTAAGAGGTAAGACATGTTATGCAACACCCTGCACTATGGCTTTGTGAATTGGACCTCTCTCCTTGTGTGCCCTAATTTTTCACCAGTGGTAGGGAAAGCAGTTGAGGATTTTTAAGAGTGTGATGCTTTTCTATAGATCTAAGAACTGGGTAACCTCAAGATTTTACCTGAACATGTGATACTCCTCTGCTGCACAGTCAAATTGCAGGTCTTAAGAGGTGCTTTGGTTTTCCTGAGAGTCTGCTTACCCTGTGGGGAACTGGATTTCCAGATATCCTTTTAAAGATGAGATCCTGTGCTACCCATTTGTGAGGTAACTGGCTTCTCTTGTCCCTCTGCTCTAACACTGAGTGGTTATGGCAAGGCTGAAGTGTTCTGTCTCAGCTCCAAAAGTCTCTCTTAAATTATTTACTCCTGTATTGACTCTGGAAATTCACTCTTACAAATGGGTGAAGGAATTTGATTAGTATTTTAATGTGCCTTGCTTTTTTCCTTCTAATAGTTTCTTGCCTGGTCTAACAGGGCTAATAAGCTTTTTTACTCTAACTAGTAGAGATATTGAATGTCAGTTGATTCCTTCAGACCCAAGGTTACTTTGGCCTCTGTTTTCTATATGCTGGGTCTAAACAGCTTTGTTAATGTATTGTTGGAGCTGAACAGGTTTTTTCCACTGACAACAAAGAAGTACAAAAATGCCCAGGGGAAACGCCACAGCCTCCCTGGGCAGTCTATCCCAGGGCTCTGTCACCCTCAAAGTGAAGCTGTTTTTCCTCATGTTGAGGTGGAACTTCCTGTGCTCTAGTGTATCCATTACCCTTTGTCCTATCCCAGGGCACCACTGAGAAGAGACTGGCCCCTTTCTCTTGACACCCACCCTTGAATACATTAATAAGATCCCCTCTCAGTCTTTTCTTCTCCAGCCTAAACAGCCCCAGGTCTCTCAGCCTTCCTTCCTCAGGCATGTTCTGTCCCAACAGAAAGCAGGTGAGGTAGCAGGAACAGTCCTGAGACTGTTCCAGACCCTCTTGCCCAAATCCTTCTCCACATCCCTTTGCTGAAATGCTGGAAGTGTTGCCCTGTGCAACCCTCCCCCTGGGCTGTCTTGCTAGAAGTGGAATAAGGAAATAAAAAGCTTTTTAACTGTTCAGCATGCTGCCTCTTGCTCCCCTGTGACCCCTCTGTAGCACCTAATGTGTTTGTAAAGAGACAGCTGACCTGAGGCTTGTTAATTAGTGTCCCTGCTTGATCTGAGTGGCTGGCTGCCTGGTTGTCAGGTCAGATAGGCTATAAAATCAGGCAGAAAGTGCTGCCTTTCTAATGAACTGTTTAAAATAAGTACCAATTAAAGGATTAAAGAAGCTCTACCACTGGAACAGCCAGGCTTTTTTTTTTTTGTTGGTGGTGGTTATTAAATTACAGATGGCAACAAAAGAGCCATCAGCAGGGGCCATTTGTAGCACAGTGGTGTTGCTCTTGGTTTGCATTAGCTGAAATGGACAAGAGGGGAAATAATGGCTTGTAGAACCATGTAGAAATGGCATGATTTCACATTTCATTGTGAGGTCTAATGTTAAGTGGACTTAGGTTTATAGCCTCTAGAAGAAGGCAAGCTCAGGCATGGTAGTTTTTGCTTGGGTTTTGTGCTGGGTGTGGAAAATACACTTAAAAGTCAACATGTGGCAGTGGCTGAATGCCTCATGAAACTCTGAATTCTTGAAACACTTGCTTAGCTGGTGAGTTAGTCTTTGGAATGAACTCAGCAGGAGGGATCAGCTGAGCACTTTGTAGTGATGAAAATTCCCTGGTTTTGTCCTTCTGCTGTCTGGGTCGAGTAGGTGGCTGGTCGGGTTCTGTGTTCACCTGTGGCAAACAGCCACAGAGGTAAGGGCAGCAGCTTCTTGTCCTTTGTCCTCAGCTGATGTGATGTCTTCCCAGGAGCCCTTTTTTCTGGCAAAGTTGTAGCTCACACTACCTTGGAAAACTAGGCAGTTGAGACAATATATCCTGTTGTGACAAAATGCTGTAGAAAACACTTCTGTGGGGAAAGCAAATCCAGTGGTGTGAGATTGTTCTAATAGCTGGTAATTGAGCAGAATGCCTAATTGCAAAGCAACTCTATTTGTGAGTGCTCTTGCTTGGGAAGGCTTAGCAGAAGTTGATGTATTGCACGTAAACAGGCTGTTTTGTTTCCCTTTCAACATGATCATCTGGGAATATATTGGTTGTGTGAATGATTATTTTTCATTGCTACTTTTTCCTGTATCTCCCTTTACCCCAGTGTGTGTGTGTGTAATAATAATATAAATACACATCCACATAAATGAAGTAATTGTAGATAAAGAACAGACCTGGGGTTTCCTTTCCTTTCTGACACTACCTCTGAAATAATGGACTAAATAAATGTTTAGCTCAGGTGTTCAGTACAAAAGGAATCTATTATTGCAATGTTTTGTTCTTGGATTGCTCAGTAATTAGCTGGTGCTGCTCCCAAGACAGCAATGTATCTGACTGCAGCAGGGAAATAACACCACATCCCACTTCAGTCTCTCTTCACCGGTTACCAGATCATTTGCAGTTGATCTTGGCAGGGGTGAGAAGCAAGAGCCTCCTTCAGGACGGACACTTCTGCTGCTTCCCTGCACTTCTGTGCACTGTATGGGAGTTCATGTCTGGAGCCTTTCCTGGAGTCACCCAGACTTGCTTCAACTACCCACCCTGGGCAAGAATTTATTCCCTGTTTGGATGTGACTGGAGAGGAGGGATGTGGGGAAGCCTGTTAGGAGGGGTTTGGCCCCACAGTTGCAGCGTGGAGAGGCTTAAAGGCTGGGGCTGAAACTTTGTATTCCTGCCTTAGCTCTTGTGTAAGAAAAAAGCTGCTACCTGCACAGCTAGTTTAGCTTGATGTTTTCCATCTTCCTCCTCTGCACATCAGTTTGTTGTGCTCGTGGGCAAGTCTCTGTTCTCTACCTGGATGAGGGAACATAGTTTGAAGGGTATTCATATTCTTTCTCCCTTTGTCCTTGGTGTGAGTGCAACACTTGAGTGAAACTGCAGGTTTTCAAGTGTTAGCAGTGAATCACATGGTGAAGCTGATCTGCTGAGATCTTTCCTGCACCACATCCTTCATGCACAGTGCAGGAATACACTAATGGTCTTGTTCTTCCCCTAAGGACATGTGCAGTTAGATTTCCCTGGGTTTCACTGCTATGTGATGGTCCCAGGTATTTATTCAAAAGGCAGCTTATTTTGTCCCAGCTAGAGTGCAGGGCACTCTCCAAAAATAAACTCTCTGGGCCCCTTGCTGCTCTTCTCTCCAACCACTGATCTGATCAGTAATTCGTGTTGCCTTAAAGATGGGTTTCCATACTTGCTGTGCCATTCAGAAAACATAAACATCTTTTGAATTTGGTTTGGTCCTGTTTTGGTGAGAGTTTGAACAGTAGTTTTTCTGTTCTGATGTATTTGATGCTTAAATGGCTTTTGGGCTCATGGCACATCTTGGTGTTCAGAAGCAGAGATTGAAAAAGAAAATGAACCCCTCTGCTTTGAAAATTATTCCCTTGTGCTTCTCATGGAATAGAATTCTCTTTCTTGGGACTCTTTCCTAGCTAAGATTTCCTGGACCCTGCTTCAACCTGTGTTTTCCTGCTCCATGTGGAACTTTCTGAGCTGTCAATTAGGCTGCAGTTTAATTTCATGCAGGGTCTCAATTCTTGACCTTTCAGTGATTGTCATGTCAAAAGGAAGTCAGAATATGAAAACAAGTGATTGAGAACATAAATCACTGTGGCAGCCTAGCCTTCCAGCATTAGGGCTTTGATGCAAACTGCCACCAGGAGAAGAAACACTTGCCATTTGTTCAGTCATCAGCCCTCTAACATGCCATCTGCTTAAGATTTTACAGGAATCTATGGTATAACAACACAGCTTTTTAGATGGTAAGAAGTCCCTGTAAAGTACCTGCAAAAATTGGCTTATTTGTGTATAACATCTGCTGCTTTGACCTTTTTGACATCTTTTTCCTCTAATACCAACTGCCTGACAATTTTCCAAGTGTCTGCCTTTAAAGGAAAGGGGTGATTTTATTGACTGTAACCTGGAAGTCCAAAAATAAGCTTCCTTGATGCATTTTGGACACTCAGGGTGATTTTGGCCAGGCCTGTTTCATGCCTTATGTCAGCCACCAACATGGAGAAGAAAACTGTAACAGTGGCTTCCTAACCTGGGATATGGTAAATTAATCCTAGAGATAATCTGCTGTGTGACATCAATACAAGGTAAGCAAAGCCTCTGCATCATGCTGGCTATAAAGTGGCCCTGTTAAATTATGAGCAAGCAAAGAATTGGTTCTTTTTAATCTGGACATGATAGAGCTGTCAGTCCAGTCTGGTGGTTCCTGTTGCTCCTTCCTCTGCAGGGAGAAGGATTCCTTAGTCCTTTTAGTAACTTCTTACAGGAGCCAGCCCTGGGGCACCTTCTCTGCTACCAAAACCAGGCCAGAACCAAACCAGCACATCCCTTCTTACAGAAGAGCAGCAATTGACAGAGCACTGGAACAGGCTGCCCAGAGAGGCTGTGGAGTCTCCTTCACTGGAGACATTCAAACCCCACCTGGATGTGTTCCTATGTGATGTACTCTAGGTGACCCTGCTCTGGCAGGGGGGTTGGACTAGATGATCTTTTGAGGTCCCTTCCAACCCCTAGGATTCTATGATTCTATGATGAATTGTTGAAATGCCTGATGGGTTTTTTAATGAAAGAATGAAACAGGCTTTTTAAATGAAAGAATAAAATAAGCTTTCCTGACCTGCTGGGTTCATGTTTAGTGTGTTGATATGTATGAAATTGTCTTGTCAGAGAAGAGAGAGCTCTGATTCTTCTTGAGATCTAATATCACACTTGGTACACCCAAAACCTTAGTAATTTTATGAAAGTTGTCACCTCAATCTGCTTCTGCTATTTAAAGAAACTGGTGGAACAAGATGCCTGCTGCATGTTATTAGCTCTGTCTTGGGAGGAAGTGACACATGGTTGGTGGAACCTGTTGGGCTAAAATGGTGGGAACACTGTGCTTACTGCTTGCAGGCAGCATCTTCCCATGTCTCTGGGATGCCTTAGCCTGGGAAAGGGTGCAGAACAGCATGGATAGTGTCCTTTTTAATTACTACAGAATCCCAAGCTGATGTATGTGGAGCTGAACACCACGTGCTGACTGGTCTCTGGGAGCTGGGGAAAGCAGTGGTTGAAGGCCACACACCTGGGTTGGTGTAGGACCTGGCAACAACTGGGCTTTAATGATATATTAACATAGTTTTAGTCATCTTCCACTGTCTGAAAACATCTAAGTTTGTGTGAGTGATCATCTCAGGAAACACTAAGATTGCACAGTGATTCTAAGGCACTAGGGGAAGAATTTAGTGTCTTCTCAGACATGTCACATAAACAACATGAAACCTGGCTCTGCAGAATCTGAGGACTTGATGTACATTATTTTAGTGATTGTCATCCTGATTTAACTGTACTTTAGTGGAAGATATGGCCTAGCAAGTTCTCTGAGCCATGTAGTTAACTGATTTATTATGGGTTGGTCTTAGATTTCACTCTTTCTGGGCAGTTCCCTCAGCTGGAACAAAATTAGTGAATACCCCTCCATCTTTTTAGACTGAAAAGAATTATTATTTTAAAGGGAAACTTGGGTAGCTTTTAATAATTTGACACTGACATGTTTGCAAAAGCCTATTGATTGAAGACTATTTCTAAACTTGACTGGTAAATGTAATACTTGATTTATTTTTTCCTGATTCTGTAATGATAACACTTCAAATCAGTCTTCACTGGCTTTCATGTTGGGCTATAAATCAACTCAACTTTAAAAAGACCAAAACATATCTGCTAGGTTTTTAAAAAGACACTAATCTTAGGTCTGTGAAGGTTCTTTGAAACACAGCAGCTCTCTGCTGAATTGTACCTGACTTCATAATAATTACTTGAAATGAGGCCAGACTTGGTGTTTGGCTCAAAATGGGGCTTCTTACTACTAAAAACTAACAGCAAAAAAGCAAAGCCAAAGGCTTGGAGGTGGGGAGAGTATTTTATAGACCTCAACTTTGCATCCCAAAACTAAATTCCTCTCCAAGAAAGGCACAGAATCAAGGCTGAGGAGGCTGAGAATTTCTGGAAATTAGCAGCTCTATAGGGTCCAGATAGTTCCTTCCTAATATGTCATCCTTCATCACATATTCCAGTAGTTTTCAGCATTTCTCTCCACTTAACCTTTACTTGGCTCAAAATGAAGAGGTTAAAGCAGTAATTTGCTAGATCATAAAACCCTGATTTACATTCAAGTGAAAACCTCTCAGTAATGTTAAAAATCAAGCTCATGATTTACTCTGATCTTGCAGGCCTTGCTCAAGCCATCAAAATAGAACACTGAAGACTTGTGACAAGGGAAAAAGAATGTTTGAAAAGGGCGACTTAGAGTAAAAAGGACATGGAGAGGATCCTGTAACTTGTGCATCCATTAATATGTTTGAAAAGTGAACATGGGTCAGTGGTTCTGTGGGCTTGTGATGTCCTGGTGCACCAAAATAGCCTCAAGGAAAAGATAATGGAGAGCCTGGGGCTGCTTTAAGATGAAAGCCTTTGTGTCAGGTGTGTGAGGGCAGGAAACCACATCTGGGGCTGAAGAAATAAGGAACTGGAAAGCCAGGGAACTTAATTTCTTCCAGAGAAGTGTTGGATGGGGTGAAGGGGAGAGGCTGTAGGTGTTGATAACAATGACCTTGATCTGCCAGCTCATGATGCTGAGGCAGGGAATTAAAATATTTAGAGGTGAATTGTTTCCAGGAGGTGTTTCCATGTGTACAGGGTGATGAGAATGTGGTGTAATTTAAGAGTAAGGTCATATGGAAAAGAGGTTCAGTGAAACAGATTTCTTAGCTGAACACGTTCAAATATGATTGTTGTCACTCCTGAACAGTCTCTGCAGGAACAATTGCACAGTGTGCTTCTAAGTGGTGTTTCTTGGCAATTGGAGTGGTGTTTCTTGGCAATTGGACTGTACTTGGCACTGTGGCTTTTTGTTGTGCACCCCTGGTAAGCAGAGGACTGGCTGGTTCAGTTATTGATGCTGTGGGAGCTTTAAAGCAATTGATAGAAAAGCTGGAAACACTTCAGGAAGGTGTCCCTGCCCATGCAGGGGAGTTGGATGTAGATGATCTTTAAGATCCCTTCCAACACCAACCATTCTGTGATTCTGCATCTGAAAGGTTATCATGACATTGGGGGGAAAACCAATATTTCCAAGTTCCACTATTGCAGGTCTGTTTACCCTCTTTCTATCCATCCTTTTGAGGTCTGTTCTATACAACTGCTGTGCTTTGAGGCTCTGAGTAGATGTAACTTAAATCTTCTGTAGTGCTGAACCCAGAAGGGAAAGGACTAGAATTTCAAAGAAAAGGGGACTGGTGCATTCTTAGATGTCAAAGCTCTTTCAAAAGTATTCATTTAAATAAAGGCCTGTTGAGTTTAATGGAAAACAAGTGGATTTTTTTCCCCACACTGCCACAGCCACAGAGGTGGAGTTTTCTTTCCACATATAAGCATTAATAGAAGTCAGCAGGATGTGTTGCTTTGTCCTTTCCAAGCATGCTAACAAAGATGTGGTACCAGTGGGTGGTAGCTGGTCTTTGCAGGGTTTGCATGACCACATGGTGAATAGCTGTCCATTTCTTGGCCACAGGTTTTACCTTGGAATTAAATCAGGGTGTAAAAGTTCTCCAGGAGTGAAAAGTGCTGGGATCACACATCTGCTCTCTGCCTTTTCACTGCCTCTTCATTGCACAGGTCAGACAATGTGTTTCAGGTACTCAACCTTGACCTGCAATGAGCATTCCAAGTTCCTGATCTAGTCCTTGGCATCTCTGCTGTGGTTGCAGATTAAAACTGCTGGTTGCTGCCTGGTGGGGAGGCAGTGGAGACTCCCTGTGAAGTAGTACCTAACTTCACCCACTGAAGTGTTAGCAGATGGTAAAGCTTTTAGTCACTATTTTTGTGGGCAGTGACTGTGCTTTGAGGCCAGATGTCTGTGCCACTCCCCTGAGCTTCTGCAGCCCTGCCCTGAAAAGAACACCTGCCTATCTCTTTAATGTCAGTGCTGATACACTGGCCAGAGGTGACACTTCGGGTGTGGAGACTCAAAAGTAGAAGGGTCAGGTTCTGTCTTATCTTGGCAGTGTCAGTTTGGAGTCTGGATAGTGCTGTGGGTGCCAGGCTGCTGTGCATCTACATGGATCACAAAGGGGAAACTAGATTTAAAGCCAAACTGGTTTTCACAACAAATGCCACAGCAGTTGGTGGTGTTACAAAGTGTTTTGGCTGTGGTCTGTTCTCATAGAACTTTGAACAATCTATGCTAAATGATTTGTGAAGACTTAATCAATTGAAAGATGAAGATGGGAATGGTACATACCTTATAATTATCATTATCCCCAGTACTGGTTTGTGTAATTGTGTGCATGCTTCACTATACTGGTAAATGAGAGAGAAAACTGAAGGTGAGGTGACTGCTCTGCTCCTCAGCTGTGGCTTCTGCTTCTTCACTTACTCTGGGTTTGTAGGCACTCTCTGTTGTGCAGGATAGACATGTCAACCATACCCTAAGTGACAACAAGATCAGGTCCAAACCTGGATTTCAGCTTTTCTTGGCTAGACTGTTAAGTGGGAACTCCTGTGGAGTAAGCTGAGGAGAAACTCTGAGCCTTATCTCTCAGCAGGCTGCTCAGCTGGCAGGCTACAGATGTCCCCTGAGAAGGATGCTCTTGGAAATTTCATATGCAAACAGTAATTAAAGAAATAAATGTTCTGAATACAAATTCTGTGTAGAGCTGGTTTCAAAAAGATGGTTTTTTTGTTGGGAGGGGGATGGGAAAGGGAGGACAATGACAATGAAAACTCTTTTCACAGAAAACAATGTGCAAAGAGCTGTGGCTTTTAAAGAAAACTGAGGACAAAAACCTCAATAGAAAAAGCTGTGATTTTTAAGTGAAACTGACACTAATTTTTCAAAGAAAAAACAAAATGGGCTAATGTCTAGAGAAAACAAAGATATTGGCCTCAGTCTTTTTCTCCCTACAACATGTTTTTCACTCTGAAATTTCCCTAAGTAATCTTTTTCTTAGCTGAAGTTCTAGTGAGAGTAACTGGCATCTGATTGGTGTTATTCTTGGAAACAGGTCAACCAGTTTTTTGTGAGTCCAGCTATTAGAGGCTGATACTCCCTCCTGTAAGAGTGGTTACTGTGGTGTCTGCAGAACTGTATAACTTGCCAGCCTTTCAGGGCTAATATTTGCAAATAGGTCAGGATCAAGGGCTGTGTGGTGAGGGAGAAGTTACTTTATTCTTTGGGGTTATCATGGTTAAAAGTACCCTAATGAAGAGGGCTTTTTAATAAAGAAGGGCCCAAATTCTGCCATTCTTGCTCATGATGAAGAGGAGTAAGTAAAAGTGGATACTGGCCCAGAACAGTTTCCAAGTGTTAAAGAAAATGTGCAGGTCCATTGCTGAGGCTAAAGAACAGCTCAAAGTGATCTTGAAGTCTAGGGAAGGAATTAATTGCTCCCTTTGTTCAGCAGAAGTCATGATCAACCAGTGGGAATTCAGCTGCATGATCTCCTAGAAGGGAGATAGGATTCTTGTAAACCTTAAGATCAGGTCAGGGGTCTCCTCTCCTTGGAGTTTTCCAGTTGTGCCAGTTTAGGAAGATGAGAACAAACTGGTGGTGGCTGGAGGTAGCAAGGATCACAGCCAGAGTGGGCTTATGAGGAGCATGGTAAGACAGCAGTGGCATTGCTGTGACAGGAGGGGGATAAATGGTGAGTTGAGACAACAAAGAAAACAAAAGTGTGAGGGGAATTTGAATCAGCCCAGAATAACCAGGCAGCTGAACCTGGGGTTAAACACAGTCACAACACTGAAAGGTACAAAAGGAAACACTGCTCCTCCACTCCACCAAAAGAACCCACAGCAAAGTTTAGTTCACTTTGCAAGAGATCATTTGTTGTGAAAACAACTTGTTGACTTTGTTTTTCTAAGGACAGTGCAGCTCAAAAGTGAAGGAACCACAGACTTGGGAGAATTAGGTACTTTGTGCTTTGCAGTAAACATGAAATCATAAAGAATGAAATATAAACAAACATTTTCTTTCTAAAGCATTTACTTTCTAAGAGTGAGCTGAGGATTGTTCATGTGAGGTGCTGCTATGTCACAGAATCTGAGTGCCAGGTTGGAGGGGACCTGAAGGATCATCTGGTCCAACCTTTCTAGGTACTACTGTAGTTTCCCTGAGGTGGCTCAGCCCCTGTCAAGCTGAGACTTCAAACTGTCAGATGTGGGGGAATCCACCCCTTTCCTTGGGACACTATTCCAATGTTGGACTGTCCTGGTGGTGAAATATTGTGTTCAATTGGAATCTCCCCAGGAGCAACTTGTGCCCATTGCCCCTTGTCTCTTCCATGTGACTCCTTGTCAACAGGGACATCCTCTTTGTAGCCCCTCTTTAAGTGTTGGAACGTGGTACTAAGGTCTCCCTGAAGCCTTCTCTTCTCAAGGCTGAACAAACCCAGTTTTCTCAGCCTCTCAAGGCTGAATAAACCCATTTTTTTCCCCTTTTTGTTTCAGAAGAAGATACCTTACCTCAAAGACACAGGAACTAAGGAGATACAGTGACAGAAGGTGTTAAAGGGCTTGGATCAGCTGTTGTGGCTCTGCAGATAAGAGGGAAGGAAACCCTGGTTTAGAGAATCTTCTCAAACAGAGCAAATTATCCAACGAGGGGGGGAAAGTTGCAGCAGAATTAATCGCTACCTAGAAAACAATTTCATGCTAGGCTAAACAGGGATTAAAACAAATTCTGTGGTCTGATTCACAACCCAAGCCCTGGTTTCAGAAAGAAAAGAGGAGGAAAACAACAACAAAGAGTTACCTCATGGTGTGACTACAAATCTGTTCTATAACTAAGGCACAGTTTGGGGTGGTCTGAACTAAGCAAAGATCTGTGAGACAGTTGGCTGCTGATTATAAGTTTATGAAGTATTTAGCTTCCTGGGGGTCTATGCAACTTGAGAGAGTGTGGGGAAGGAGGGATAATAATGGAAGTGTTCAGAGGAAGTGAATGGGAGGATACATTAGGACCTTCCAGATAGGGATGTAGCACTAGGTCTGACTCCATACACAAACATTTAAAGCAAAGTTAACTTACCTAGTTGTTCTCTGGAGGGCTGTGCAGGGTGATTTAGTCTGGGACTGAATGTTTCTTGATGTGCATTATCATTTAAAGGAACACACAGAAGAGAGACTCTTTATAAAGGCATCACTTCTGTGGAATAAATGTTCACCAGTGTCCACTTTGGGGCTCCTCTGATGCTGGATGGAAATAGCTTTAGTTTAAAGGGGTGTTTTTGGATGTCCTGCATTTAAGCAGGTTCTGTGGTTAAATAGGTAGCAGGTGGAACTGCTGGTATGCAGCAATGTTTTGTTCATGTTGAACAGTAGGATATTCTGAAATATGAAGTTCTGGGACTCAGATGCGTTCAGTCCCTGCTGAATGTTCCTTGTGGTCTTGGGCATGGCACTGAAAGGAAAATCTGTGGAAGCTTTTAGTGCTGCATCCTACAGCATTGCCACTTTTGGGAGGTAACTGGCCATTTCATGGAGCAGAAGCCACTCAAGTCTAGATGGTTTGGTCTGCAATTGAAGGCAACTCCTTTAAATCTGTTTGGAGAACTTGACAAACTATAACAGCATGTTGTAAAATCCTGAAGGCACATGATAACACCCTAAAGAAAGTTTTGATGTTTGTGTGCCCCAGTATTGGAGGTGTAAAATGCAGTTGCTGCCCTGACTCAGAAGGATTTTCATGTGGTCAATACATATATATATAACATGAGAAAGTCCATAAGCAAATGTAACAGCTCTGAGAATGTTCTAAATCACTGTCCCCTGCCATATGGTCTTGATCTTTTCTTCTATTAAAAGAATTGTTCAATGAGAAGTACTAGAGTTTAAAAATTGAGACTTTTTATGTCTCATCTGGCATAATATTTTGGACCCAGTTTCTCCATGAGAAGTGCCACCAATTAGGTGTGTTCCTTGTTGAAATGTCACCCTTTTTTCAGCCTGTCAAACAGATCTTTTAGGAAAAAACTTAAAGCACTTTTTAGTGCTGCTTCCTGAATGCCAGTGACTCAAGATCACAGAAGAAACACTATTACATGCAGCATAGCCTTGGTTGAAAGGAGCAGGCTGTTTTCATGATGCCTTAGAGACAGCTCTAAAGTCAAGAGAAGAAGTTTCATCTCTGCAGTTCCCTATAAGCAGACTGAATGTAGCCCTGTAGACTGATGTATTCCTGGCACCAGGGCTGAGATTAGTCAGTGGCAAAGCCAACAGGAGGCATTGCAGGGGGAAAGAGGCCTGGATTCAAACACCTGAAGGAATGGAGTCTGCTCAGCTGAACCAGCATTAAGTTCTTCAGTACTTTCTTCATAATTGCTGAAGCTGCCTGACACTCTGACAAAGGAACTGATAAAGTGAAGTAGCTCTCCAAGAGTTTAAGCTTGGAATTGAGAAATTATTATTTTGGGGACATTAATGTGGAAGATAAATCTGTAGTGTGTCTGGCACTGTGCTTTTCCTGCTCTTACAGAACAATTCTAGTTGATGCAAGGCACCTCTAGCTCAAGCTGCACTTCTGCACTGCAGCCTGTACAAAAGCTTGCAAAGATGAGTAAGTATCCAAGAATCTTTGTCCAGATTTAAAAACCAGCTCAAGCCACAGACTGAAAAGACCCTGAAATCAGAATCCTCTGGTGGTGCATATTAGCTTAAGGAGACTAAAGCAATATCTCCTGATAGGGATTTAATTTTAATAATGTCCTTTTATCCCAGTCTCAGGGAAGTGTTGAAATACAACACGAGTGCAGAAAGAAACTGATGGGGTAGCATCAGTTGCCCAAGGTCATCCCTTTCCTGGTAAGTACTTCGACCTTGCTGGGCTGTGAGAACCTGTTACACAAAGCAGTTGAGCTCCATGTGAAGCTGTATCCTAACCTCTTGACTCTGGAGAAGTACATCAATGTCAGAGCCCTTAGAACTGAAACCTCAGGCACACCTGGGAGGTGAATGGTGCTGGTCCTGTGCCACCTTGGGCCAATCCTGTGCTGCCTGGAGGGTTGTGGCATGTTCTGTATTCCTGAGTTCAGCCACTAGGCACTGTGCATATTGAGTAGTTTTTACTTTCAATTAATCCTGATGACATATGACTGGCCTGAAGTTTCTTCTGGATGGACATGGTTTTCATCTGTCCAGCTAGTAATTCATTGCTTTAATCTTAATCTGAGGGTTTCATTAGAAGCATCTGATTTTTCAGTGCTTTAGGATGAAAAGACTGAGAAATCATTGAGTGCTTCTGGGTTATGTGAGGTCTGTTCAGTTAACAGTTGCAGCTTTTGATGAATTACCAGCCTGATGCTTTGAAGGGTGCTTTTTTCTTGACCAGATTTCTTTTCAGTCACTCTGTATTTAGTTACTGACACTCCAATCTTTTTTTCTTTCTAGGCTTTGCCATTTGAGCTGCTAGTTTCACCTTGGAGACTTCTGACATGGTCCAGTGTCCCTTGGGTTAAACAAGGGAGTTACTCCTGCTGCTTCTGGGTGACAGAACTGATCCTGATTTCAAGAGGATGCACTAGGATTAGTGCTTTTTGAAGGGACAGGTGCCACACTTTTCAATATTTAAATCTGAGTATGTGATTGCCTTGGTTTTGGTACTGCTGGATGAAGTCCTGACTATAAAACAAGTTTGTTCAAGTCAGCAGCCAGTGCTGCTGTTCTGCTGCTGTCGCCATCTTGTTTTCCAATAAAATCATAGAATCATAGAATGGTTTGGGTTGGAAGGGACCTTTAAGATCATCTAGATCCAACCCCTCTGCATGGGCAGGGACACCTCCCACCAGCCCAGGTTGTTCCAAGCCCCATCCAACCTGCCCTTCAACCCTGTTTGGGTCTAGTTTTGTCCATTCTCCTGTAAGGAATTCAGTCTGAAGAGCTTCCCCAAATGACAGTTTTGGAGATGCTTCCCTTATTTTTCTGCTACAGTTTTCCATAGGAACTCTTCATAAAGTATTTTGAGCTACTTCTAAAAAATAAAAGCCAAGCCACAACCCTTCCCTTCATTACATGCTGCAGTTCTGCAACAGGTGTTAAGGGTCTTTTGTTCCCAGGGTTGGGAAGTGTTACTTTTTCAAGAATCAATGAGCATCTACTGGGAAAGGCTACAGCTATTGTGGGTTCTCATTTGTTTCAGTGCCAGCAGCACTCACTGAAGACCCATTGTTGTGCTCTAACCACAAACTGAGTAAGGTCTCCAGAGATAAAAAAGCAGGCACCTCTTCAGTAGCATCAACTGGTTTATTTTCCCAGCCAGATACTAGTGGAGTTGGAATAACACTTATGCTGTTTTAATCAGTTCAGTCTTTATGACTCCATGATCAGAGCACCAGGGGCTGTCAGAACTATGGTCCTTAGTAGTAGGAAGTGCTTGTTTTAACTTGAGTAAGAGACAGCAAAGTCCTGGAGGCCCTTGGAATTTGCTCAGGGCAAAGCCAAGCAGTTCCACTAGGCTCCTACTTCTGAACAGAGTCACTGAGATGCTTTATAGTGAAGCTACAGCATCCCTGTGTTGCTTTTCCAAAATATTTTCCTTGTTACTGTTCTCATTCCAGTCTGGGATTGCCTAGACCTACAATAGAGCTGTAGCCAACCCTGTTTATTATTTTCTCTGCTAAAAAAATGCTTCCCTTGGTTTCTAGCAAATCCTGTGCCCATTTTTCCTGCTTCCTCAGCTGATTTCAGCAGTGTTTGGTTTGGTGGCAAAGCACTGACCCTGTTTCTTGGGATTCATTTTCTGAAGAGTCAGCTTCGAGTGGCTGAGTTCCCAGGCCAGCCAGCAAGAGGCAGGAGTGCTAATTCAACAGCAGGGATTATGTACTTGCCTTCACATTTTCTTTTCAGTAATGCACAAGGCACATAGGTAAACTGCCTCCCCTACCCACACTTTGGAAGGCAGCATCAGCTCCTGGGTGTGATTTCAGATGCCCTTTCTGACAACAGCTCAGGCTCAGGAACTGCCAGACACCAAGGGCTGTCATTGCTTCTAGGCACAACTGAAAGCTGGTTATGGGCCAGGGAGATCAAAAGGGACTTAACCTTTCCTGTTGTCTTCTCACTGAGGACAATGCCAAGACAGAAGAGGTTTTCAGGAGTGTCTCACCAGAGTATAATTTTCCTTGATTGCAGTATAATTATGTAATCACTTCAGCAGATGCTGTCTGAGTCCTCTCAGGGTGCAGCTACCTAAGGAGACACCAACAGCAATACATCCTGTGATGAAGTGGGCTTTATGATCTTTTGGAAGCATCCCCTGCCTGCTGACAATGTCCAGGGACAGTCCTGGGCTGTGTTTTCTAAGTATGCACTTATCAGAGAAAGTAAAAAACTGTGGGAGGGTCAGTCTGTTCCTGCCTCATTCCTTGGGCTCCTCTCATGAGCATTTTCTGCTCACCCTTCTCAAAGACAGGGTGGTGGGAGAAGTGCTCTGACCTGGTGTGCAACAGCCTGCAGGGTGTTTCCAGTTTGATTTGGGTGGGGCAGGAGACAATTATCTTCTGGATGGGTATAGGCATAGAGCAGGCTACACATGTCTTATGTATTTGAGAGAAATTAATGTTTTTTAATCAACATTTTTCATTTACACCATATGAACACTTCTGGTTAAGACAACTTTTCCAAGCTGAGTCTCTTTGGATGAGTGGCTTTGTCTTTGCTGCCTCTGACACTCCAGGTTTGTACTCAGATGCTGTGGGGTTTTGTTGATCAATGACTTTTTCTTATTACTTGTTAGTCCCACCAGGCTGCTTCAAAGTAGAGTTACCATGAGTGGGTTTGATATTAGGTGTGTGAAAAGCTGCATGAAATATTAACCCTGTAGAAATCCAGGGTTGTTTTGCTGCTGGTTTCTTTGGACATTGGATTTCCCCCTTGCTTCCTACCTCCCTACCCATCCTGCTGCTGCTTTACACCCCCCTAGTTTGTTGGCCAGGTATGCTGTGTCTACTGGAGATGACTGGGAAAGCTGTATTATATCTTAATTTAAATTAATTTGAAGATCTTCCTGCTTGAGTGTGTCATACTGTTTAATCTCTTTCTCTGTAATGTGTTGATTTTGTGAATTCAGTGTTTAACTTAGTAAGCTTAGTAGGTATAAAGTCCAGCATGCAAACCAGCATGTGAAATATGCTGTAATGTTACACTGGTTTTTCACTGCTGCAGTTTCTTGCAGAGGAGGAAGGATGGCTCAGTGTTGTGTGTGTGTTGGCACCCTGGCTGTGATGGTACTTGCACGTGTTTAACGTGTCCCTGAGCTTGGTTGTGCCATGTTAAACCTGATATTTCTTGTTGTCAGTGCTTCACTTGCTCTAGGACTGTGCAACAGGAAAACAGTCTCCATGCAGCATCTCTGGGTACATCTGTAGGTTTTGTATTGGCAGGTTTTGTTATTTTGTGATGTTCAGCCAGGCCTTTTTCTCTGAGGTGTCAGCAGGTCATTGGGATGCAATTCAGCAGCCTATAAAGCCAGGGTGAATTAGGCACCGTGTGGCTTACAGGTGGATTAGAAGGGGCTTGTATGATGGTTTTTGGTGGGGTGTATGTGCACGTATGTGTATGCATGCAGGAAAGATGTAGTCCTGACTTTGAAGCTCTAAAAGTGGAATTTTAATATATTAATCTATGAGCTTCTGCATAGCATTATCTGTGTAATAATAAAAAAAGGAGTAAAAGAGAGAGGGAAGTGTATGGGAGGAGGACCCCACTTAATCAGCACTGTCATTCCTGCCATTTTACAAGACCATGTGGTGGCTTTAAGTTGAAATGTACTTGCTGTACAGAAGCTAAGAGGTTTTTTTTTATTCAAAGTCACAATTTTTTTTTTTGCATTGAAGAGAAAAGCTCTCTAAGCTATTGATGCTAATAAAACTTCTATCTGTACAAATAAGTAATACAAATATTTAATGTGATTTTCAAGTCCTGCCTCACCCCCAGTTTTGAGCTTTCTGTGCCTCCTTTCCCCCTTCCCCCAGAAGCACTTGCTGTAGGTAAAATGAGAAGTGCAATTTGGGGTATTTGCATATTTTTCATTTAGAAAATGGACATTTTATCAGGTTTGATGGCTGAGGAAAATTGCCTATGTGGAAGTGGTAACTAATTTCTGGGTGACTGATGGTAACTTTCTGCACAGTTCAGGGTCCTTGCCATCCCTCTTGGTGCATTCACCACAAGTGAGCAAAATGTCCTGCCCCAAGGGAGGTGGTTCTGCTGCTGACACACTGGGGACTTTATTAGTGTTGGTAGTGAGCTGAGCAGAATGGTTTTTTTGGTGTTGAAATCAAGAAAAATGGTTCTTTCTTGTTTTGTGAAGGACTACGAGTATTACAGGGCTGACTGATTTCTTTGGGACTGACCAAACAGTTCAAGAAAAATAGGAGTCTTTTCAAATACAGTCAGCTCTGCTGAAGCAATAGTCAAGTCATTGGTGGAGAGAAGATGAGTGTGTCAGTTCTGGAAGCTGAGCTATTTTGTATCCCAGAGGAATGAATATGCTGATACTTGGCAGGCCAGCAATGCCTGCAGCTGAGAAAAGGACACACCTATTTATTTTCCTTGCTGGAGTTGTCTTCACATGTCTGGGCATTGCATCCAACAGCCTAGATTTATAATTCAATCTGTGTCTATTTGTTTCTTGACAGAGGAGGATGAAATAATAGCAAGGCTCTGTTTTCTTTATGGCCACTTGCTGATAGCTCTGGGCTCCCATCAGTGTAACCTGGGCAGGGCTTTGGGAGGGTTCAGGTGAGTGAAGCTGCTGCAGGAGAGCAAGTCCCAGTGTCCTGGGGTGAGTCCCAGGTTATTTCTGCAGCAGTTTGTTTCTGGAGCAGCACTTGAAGAGAGAAGTACATCAGGCCAGATTCTTCTCTTTGCTCGCACCAGGAGTCACTATGGCAGGGATCTGGCTTGTTCAGAATAGATGCAGATGCAGTGGGTGCTAGAACCTCTTCTCAGAGGTTTAGGGTTCAGAGCTGGGAAGCCCTGATGGCTTTGTGCTCTACTAGTGTGACATAGAGCAAATTGCTCCAGTTGGGCTGATCAGAGGAAGGGCCAGCTCTGAGCACAAGGTCAGGATTTCATCCTTCAAATGAGTTTGCAGCTCAATGGCAGATCCTTTTGTGCCTCACTCTAGCACATGCCAGCTGGGTGGATTTGACCTGTAAGTTATCTCTGCACAAGTCCAAGAATTCCATAGTTGATTAAGGAACTGGAAACAAGACAAAGTGAGTCTAAGAATTTTTTGCTATCTTTTCTGCCTTCTATTACATCTTCTATCTTTTCTGAACTTTCTGGAGTACAAGGGACAAGCAGGTCGAAAATGGGAAGAAAATTAGAAGCACTTGGCCTGCTGCCTGCATTTACACTGTGTTGATTAGGTTTTAATTGGCAATTCTTGTCTGTAATATAAGATAATTGCAGAGATTTCCAGGAATTGTTTGTAGAATAGGATGAAACCGACATATCTGAGTTCTACTGGAGGAGTTTAATTAAAGACTTTATAAAGTGCAACAGATGGTGCTTTGCTGGTTCTGAAGACAGGCATGAGGCTTCTTTGTAGACACTCAGCCATGATGGTTAGACCTTCTTCTCCCTGCTGGCTAGTGATGCTCTGACAAAATTTTCCATTAGGGGACTTTAACAATTCAAGGATAACATACACGTAGTGTTCTGGTCCAAGCTGTGAATATTTCACTTCAGGAAATGAATTTAGGTGGCCTTAGAGTGGAACTCTTTGTGTGCATGGCAGGACTACCCTGACCAGCAGGAGCTTTGCTCTCTCTGACCTTTGCAGTTGTCCTCAACTGCCTTCTGGGAGGCTTGCAGAAGTGAGGAGACACCCCAGGAGTCACACAGGTTCCTTTGTAGATCCTCCAGTGACACAGGAGAAGGAGATCTATTTGGGTTTTGGACAACCATGCTCTCCAATAATTTCCTATGAGCCAACAACCAACCTTGGACTGGCTCCTGGACAGGAATTACATCAGTATGAAAACTGGAAGGCAGACAAACCTTTTTTTCCCCTAGTGCCAGTAACCAAACCATTTCCAGAGCCCTCATCAATCTCTGGCTTCTAGGAAGTTACAGGGGAAGTGCAATAAAGAGAGGGTGTTGTAACTTACAGACTAAAAAAAGATCCTTTGCAGTCTTTATTGGAGCAGGGACTGAACCTTCTGGGTTTTGTGTTATTGCTGAAACTATGAGGATGAGTTGAAAATCCAAAAAGCCTGTTCTGAAGTTGCAGCTTCACAGATGGGCTGCAGGGTATGACCTGCTTGTTTGTTATTGCAGGAAAGTGGTGGTTTCTGGTTGCTCCCCAGCACTGCTGGAGCTTTGATGAGATGAAGCCTCGTGCAGCATGGCAGAGTCCTCTTGGAAAAGGGCAAAATAGCTAGTGGGTAGTGGGCATTACAAGGGAGCACCCTGTTTTAGGAAGAGTTTGTTTGTGTTTTCACACTCCAGGAATATGTTATCTCCTGTTCAAATGCCTTTCCTCACTTTTTGGCATCAGTGATGTTGCAGGGGAGTCTCCATGGGAATAACTCCTTGGCCATCTTTTCTTTCTGCAGCTCAGTGTCCATTTCACTCCAGGCTGTGTTGGAAAGTGATTACCTGGGAGGGATCTGGTTACACTGGGCTTCAACAAAGGCAACACTAGGTGCTTGGGCAACATTTTAAACATAAGCTCTGAGCTTTTTCTTTAAGAGCTGTTTCACCAGCCCCCATGGCTAATGCTTTGAGTTGGTTGGTTTTGTTGTGTAGCCTTCAGATCTTCCTGAGAGGTGAGTGGGTAACTTTTTTCATACAGGCAGAGTTCTTTTGTTTGTTTGGGTTTGATGGTTTTTGGTTTTTAATTGTTGCTGACATTGTTACCTTCTGAAAGCTGGAAGGCATTAGAGTTGACAGTTGTTTAGCTCCTTCTGGTCATTAGTTTGAAAAGCACAGTCCTTTTGGTGAATTATATTCATCCTCAGGTTTGAATTTTCTAAATAGATTTTTTTTAAAAAGAATGTGTTAGTTTTCTTAAGGTAATAATAATAATAGTTGTTGTTGTTATTATTATTATACCATGGTGCTTATTTAAGTACAGAACAGATAAAAAATCCTGCCTTGAACTTTCCCCTTCACCCTGCACACACATTTTTTGGTTGCTTGTGCACAGGCACAGAGAGAAGCCCTTGGTGAGGAACTTGATGTGAAATCCTTGTGGTTCCCATAGGGAAGCTCACTTCTCCAAAGGAAGGAATTCATTAGGGTAGTGGTGTCCTGGAATCTGGATCTGATAGGCTTGTGAAATGAAAGTAAGAAATTTAAAAAATGGAAATAGTACCTGCCCAGTATCCATTCCATTCATTAAGTTCAGGTTTCAAATGTCTTACTCCTTGTGGAATATTTATTACCTTTCTTTTCTAAAACATGATGGCACAGGACTGGCTAAAGAGGGTTGGGTAAAATTGTCTTTACTGTGTAGTCTGGATAACTCAAGCAGAGAAAGGTGAAGTATCATAGCTGAGATTGCACTGTATCTCCTCCATCGCTCGGTACTGGCTGTTTAATTTGAAGTCCTGAATGTTTGTTCTTTGTACCTTAAACTTATTCTTTTGGCTTTCTTTTAGGGACCTCTTCCCTCTCACCTGATTTCAGCATAGACTGCCAGACCCAGTGTCTCATAGACTGCAGGCAGGGGCATTACTACACAGCTGGCAACTGCTTGGAATGTCCAACAGGTTTCTAGTAAGTCTCCTCCTTCCCCTCCCACTCAGCACTTACACTCCTGCATTCAGAAAATTAAACTCTGGTGCATCATCCCTAGCATGGTCTGTCTTCTCCAGAAGAAAACTCCTAAGACTGTGTTCTGCCACACATGGCCCACTTTCAATGAAAGTAGAAATTACTATTGCAGAGTTTTCAGACACAACCTGAAAGCAAATAACAAAAGACAGGTTTTGTACAGACTGTCTTGAACCCTGAGGTCAGGTTGCCACATCTGCAAATTCCCTCCTTGCATGTGCAATCCAAGCCATGTACCTTGAGCTTCTACACTTGTGTGAGAACTCTCTGAGGTTCTGGAGGGATCTGATTTGATTTCAGTGGCTGCAAGAGCATTTGTGTGATGGGGGGGTTGTTCCTGTATCTGCACAACACCCCTACTGGCTGGTAGGGGATGGAATTTCAAAGAAGGGGAAGAATTTAATCTGAGAACTTGATTGTTTTTGATCCAGTTGCCCTGGGGGTCAAGCAGCTCCAAGGAAATGTCCACTGGGAACTGCCAATGAACTTACTGCTCAAGCAGACATCACAGCCTGCCAGGTGAGCTGACAAGGGACAAGAACATGCAGGGAAAGTAATACTTCTTGCTTCTACTCCCATGTATTTTGAATCAGCTGATTTCAGGATTCTTCCCAGCTTTTGCAGTGTGCTTTGGCATTTTTCAAGAGATTCCTGTGCTGTATTTGGCTCTGATTTTGGCTCAGAGAAGGCAGGTTGTGCCTCTGGGTAGAGCCCAGGCAGCAGTCCCTCCAGGCCTTGTTCACACTACTGACAGGAGAGAAAACATTGTGAGTTCTCCAGAGCACAGAGGCCACACTTTAAAAACGACTCAAAATCCTTTCTGGTACTTGAGCTGATGTCTGACACTGCAGATTTCCATTATTCATGCAAAGAGTGTGTTTCTGTGGATCTGACCCTCTTTGCAATCTCCCTGCAGGTCTGTCCCAGGGGGTATCTCAGCCTGGAGAGTGGGGCTGGGTGCCGAGCCTGCCCAGAGGGCTATTCCTGTCACCCAGGCACTGGTGTGCAGAGGAGCTGCCACCCTGGCCAGTTCTCACCAGAGGGAGAGCTGGAGTGTCAGGAATGTCCAGAAAGACACATCTGCCCAGATGGACGGAGCAGACAGGTACAGAATGAGCATGTTATTCTCCAAGGGCAAATTTTCATTCTTCTGGACAAACAGAGCCTGAATATAAATGTATTGTCAAGAGAAGACAAACTTCCCTGGTTTAAAAGTAGGATACAGACAGTTCTTCATCTGAGAAAAGCATTCAAAACACCTCAGTGGTAAAGTAGACCTAAGATGCTCCACAAATAGTCTGTAGTGAGGGAAATAAATATTTCTCCTCTAAATTCTGAGAATGTTCATGCTTAGATCATCTGCTACCACCAGCACTCTCAGCTGAGGACCCAGAGAAGCTTGGAGTCTGAAGCACCATTCTTGCTTCTAAAAATTGTCCCCAGAAAACAGAGCTGAAGCAGCACTGGGAAGGGAGGAGTGGGCAGAGAAAGAGGAAGCAAGAGATAGGGTGCAGTACTGGGCTTTTTCCTGGCTCAGGCCTCCCTGGGACACAGCTTTGGGCAGCACTGGCCTTTAGACCTGCTGCTGGCAGGGTTTGTTTCTCTCCCTCAGCACTGTTTGGCAGGTCAGCAGCCAGATCCCAGCCGTACCCACTGTGTAGCCTGCACTCCTGCTTCTTCAGCAGCTGAAGACCCTCTGCTGTGCCAGTCCTGCCCAGCAGGTAAGGGCATCTCACAAGTATCTTCTGTAGCCATCAGAACTTCAAGAGACTGAAGTGATGCTTTGTTCTGGTAAAGCTTAGCTGGCAGTGTTGGAACAGAGGTAGGGTCCTGGTATCACAGTAAAACTGGAGGTTAGAAACTAATTCCTGAAACAAAGCAGATGATGACATGTTCAGAAGAAGTGCAGAGAATGGAAAGGAGAGAGCACTGAGGCTCACAAGGAGGCTTGGTAGTGATCACACTTGCTGGGTTCATGGAGGAGCTCCATGGGACATGAACTGGTGTGTCTGAGTGTGCAAGTGTTCTTGAGTAATCAGAGAAGCTCCTGCTTTCTCTTCCCACACAGAAAGCAGCTCTCCCACTCTGTGATTCTGGCTGATCATCTGTAACGTTGATGAACACAGAATTGCAGCTTCCTCCATTTCAGGGCCTTGACTCTCTGGCCATCACAAATCCCAGTTACTGTGGGTGCTGGATTCCCATGTGACAACTGGGAATCCAATGAGGCCATATTGTGGTTTTCTTACCTAATTCCTCTTTCTGCTTGATACTCTCCCAGAAACCCAAATAAGCCCATGTGTAGGATCTGCAGTGTGTCATTGCTGGGGGTGTCACAAATTCCCCATTGAGTTGCTGATGCAGAATTAGGCAGCAATGGAACAGACTGGGAGGGACTCCAGTTTCGTGGTGAAACAATTACCTTCTGAAATGATGACAGGCCCAGAATGTCACTTCACATGATTTATTAGCCAAAAACACCCATCAGAGGAAATTATGGAGTGATTCAGGAAACGACCTGGAATTGTATTCTTTTACTGTTTGCTATTTGGGATGAATCCTGACACAAAACCCCAAGGTTCTGCCTTGCCTGGGCTGGCAGCCTCTCACTCCTCAGGGAGAGTGCAGGTCAAGCCATGCTGGCACTGACTGGCTGCTTAGCATGGTTCTTCCATAAAGAAAGATTTTCATGCATCATTCAACTTCTGGCATGTCCCTGTACATCCCAGGGAATTACTATCAACTTAAGTGAGGATTTGGTGGCCCAAGATTAACTGTCTATTGTGCTAATTTCTCATGATCAAGTGTGGTGCTTTGGTATCCCTCTGAGGTCTTCCAGGTCAATTCTGTTTCTATTTTCAATGCAGGAATTGGTAACAGGAGGTGTCTGGGGCTGCAAGGAGCAGGAGTATCTCTAGTAACACCTTTCATGTGCCCTCAGATTTTACTTCATGTTTCCTATGCCACCTGAACCCCAGCAAAAAGGCCTTATAGGCAGAGCATGGGGTAGCTGGGGGTTTGTGAAGGGATGTGGAATGTCCCTACAGGGATGCAATTTGCCATCTGCAGTCCTACCAGGCTTTTCTCTCTCCTCTAAGCCCTGTGCTGCATGGGAAGGTGAACTGTTCAATGAACAGCTCCAGGTGCCCCCTGCAGAGTCACTGAACCCAGTAATTTGATTCTTATGTCTGTAATTAGAATCCCTCTCATTAAATAATGAAGAGTTCCTGTATTCTGGGTACCTTATGCATTATCCAGTAGGAGGAGAAATGGAGGAGCTGAAGAGATGGTGCTAGACCAGAATCTCAGTAGTTTAGATCCAGTTATAACAACATGTGAGAGAACAGAACAGAGGAGTTGTCTTATTTCCAGTGCCTGGGGTGAGGTATGAATAGCAAATAACTCCTTTCTCATGGGGTCAGTCATACATGGAAGTGATGGTGGTTTTGAAGATGTGTGTCATGTAACACTGTTTACTGTTTGGAGGGTCAGGGAACTAATCATAAAACTAAATAAATGGGGAAATGCTGGCTTCTTTGGGCTTACAGAAGGATTTCTAAATTGTCCTTCTCAAATGTTCAAACAAGTGAGCAGTCATGGGCATGTTGGAGCTTGAATTTTGGAGTGCTGGATTTGCCACTGTATTATTATTATTATTACTTGCAGTGTGAGCTCAGCCAAGGGCTGCAGGGAGATCCCACAGTGTGTCCCCCCAGAGAGAGGGAAAACCTCAGAGTACCTGGTCAGCAGGTTAAAAATGTGCAGAGCATCCCATGCTGGAATCCAATGGTTCAGTGGTAAAATTAGTCCTTCTTGTGCTCTCTGCTGGGGACAACTCTCCCAGCCCAACTGCAAAGCTCTTAGATGGGGAGGGGTCTGAACACCCTTTCAACCAGGAGAGGCCTGAGGATTCCCAGTGTTCTTTTCCAGGGTTTGACTGACTTGAATGCTGTATCACCTGTACATTAGCACCGTGTGCATGTGAATCAAGTGTCATTGCTCTGTTGATCCACAGCAATATATTCCAACTATTTCATGCCACAGTTTCATGCCTTTTTTTCTTTTTTTTCTTTTATGTTTATTATTTCACTCCTCAAATTTCCATCTGCAGTTTAGTAAAGCATTTGATAATCAAGTTCTACAGATTCTTACTTGGAAAGCATCATTCATTCTGGCTGGATATGAGCATCTCATCACTAAATGTACAACTGGCAGAGGGATTTTGAGTATGGAAGTGGGGAGAGGAAGGTGGTCTTAGAGCAGTAGCACGAGCTACTTTAATCCCCATGATCTTAAAGAGAGCAGAAAAATTGGAGCAGAAAGAGAGAACAATTAACTCCAACAATGCTAACTACTAACTTGGATTTTTAGCTTAAAATGTCATTGTATGTTTTGAAGATTAAAACATCATGATGTACTAAATGTTTGAATTTTCTTTGCCACTTCAGTTATACAAAAGGAAGAAACACTTTTAGACAGGAAATTAATGAGAATTTATTTATTCTTGTCAACATTTCCAAAGCATTAAAGATTTGGACTGTAATGTGCTGCTTTTAAATAAAGTGACCTGCTGTTTTCCATTGATTATGTCCTTACATCTCTGCTTATATTGCAGAACTGAGCACTTTATAGTCTTCACAGCAGCTTTGTTTGTATTCCTGAAAGGAACAGGGTCTTGGATAAAAGAACAGTCAATCATTTAAATGACAGCCTTCAGCAAACAACCACTGACTGAAATGCTAGTGGAATTCTAGAGCTCAAGGAAAATGTTCTTTCAAAATTAAGGAAAGGCAGAAAAAATATAAAATCCTGAAACTCCCTTTTAATTATTTCTTTTTACAACTTGCCATAAATGCTTAAAATTATTTGTAAACTTGAATATCTCAAGTTTGACACTGTTACTGAGTTTCAAAGCTTTCTTTTGTATCTATTTTGGCTAGTTTTAGTGGAAAGCTTTGCTCCTGGGTTTCTGCCCTGTGCTTCTGGGGCTTTCTTAGTGTGAATACAGGAAAATCTTTTGTCTATCTAATGCAGTGACCTTTTGAAAGTTCAAGTGCTTTAAACATCTTAAAATGTCTTTGCTGGAGCAGCTTCTCTTGCTTTCTCCAGGTAACCCTTGCTCCCAGTGCAGGACAATTTAGCTCCTGATACATATTGAGTTAGTGAGTTAGAACTGGAGGGAGAGGCAGAGATGAATGGATGAGGCTTCTTCCTCTTGGACTTCACCTATTGCTCAGTTTTGCACTCTGCTCTGAAAGACTTTTTGAAGTGCAGTCTGTTGGAATGGCCTCCTTTCCATTCCTGTCAGTGGATCTGGCATCTCACAGCCATTAAGTATAAACCCTTTAAATGTGTAAGTAAAGGAAGTCCATGTACCAGCCAGCAATCCATGTTCTAGGCTGTTCCCATCAGTCCTACCCTGAGTGCTCCAGGATTTTGTTTCTGAACCACCTTTCCTCTTTTCTACAGGTCATTTCTGTTCCCATGGCCTGGCAGTCCCCCCGTGCCCAGCAGGGACCTTCAAGCCCAAAGAAGGACCTCACACACCCAGCAGCAGCTCCTCATGCTTGCCAGGTCTGTATCATAAAAGATCTTCATTTTGGACCCTGGGGTAGGAATTCTCACTGTAGATCAGACACTGAGGACATTCTTCTGAAGGCACTGGCAGTTACAGTACTTATTTACTAGGCTCTGGCTCAGGCAATGCTAGAGCTGGGTGAAAGGAACATCCATGGAATCTCCAAGTCACCAGATTAGTGGTGAAGCACTCAGGAGTGACCAAGCTGTTCCACCCAGAGGTGCTTCCTATCTGTTTTTCCCCATTGGAATTACCTGTATGGATATGGCCCTTGGCATTTAGATGTCTACCCTATGCAGGGCTTTCCAAGAAGTTGCAATGGAGGGAAAGGTGATTGTTGTGCTTTCAGGAGAAGGAAAGAAAATCAAGGAGCAATCTGAAATGATGTGCTAAAGGTCCAACAAGTGAGTTGTGAAGCCAAAGTTAGCAACTGGCCTGTTGTTACAGCTTTTTCAGTTGTGTCAGCTTTGCATGTGAGATCCTTTTTGGCCCTAACACTCAGCTTTGAGATGTGCTGTGCTGTAACACTTCATTTTCAAGCTCTTTTATGACTGAAATAGAGGAGTAACATAAATAAAGTAAGTTAACCACACACTTTGAGAAAAGGGGCTCTTAATTTGTATGTGTGTGAATCAATCACCACAGCCCTCAGCCCTTCCTTGCAGCAAGGGGAAATTAGGTTTCAGTTTAGGCAAAACTTTTTTATTATAACAGTAAAACAAACACTGGAATTTATGCTCTGGAAGCCCTGCCCTTTAGAGTTTTTAAAGTGCCAAGTGGATGAAGCAATGTGCAATGCTCTGAAATGCAAGCAGGGAGGGAGGCACCAGCCTTCCTCACATTTCCAGCTCTATTTGCTGTGATATTACCTTCTAAATATTTCTGGTTGGGTTTTCTAAACCAGTACAACATTGTTTTAAATACAGTAGGACTAAGTCACACTCCTGATTTGAGAAACCTCTTGAAAGTGACTAGATTTTGCAATACAGTCGTGGATAAATGAATTGAAAAGCACAGAATTCCTCAATTTACTAAAGTAAACATTGGCCCAAGTCCAGGAAGTTTTGTCCAGGGTTACAAATCACCAGGTAAGGTGCTAGGAGAAGAAACCTGGAGTTCAGTTGCTTAGTCTCCCTTTACATCTCCTGGCTTCTTGAGAGGTACACGTGCTAAGAATATAATCATCTCCTTCAAATCAAGCCATATATTTTTCCATTTGATCATTTCTTTTCTAGCAAATGACTCAGCTACTAAAGCTTCTTGACTGTTGAATGATTTCTTTTTTACCCACCAGCTAAGCCCAGCAAATTGCTGCTTTCCACCCACTTCTGAAATTAAAACCAGAAGTGCATTTACGTGATGCAGCAAGGAACTAACCTCATCTCTCATCAAGATAGGAAAATTCAAGAGACAGGGCCAGTGGCACCTGAACAAACACTGTAGAAGCTGCAAAGTAAATTAGAGTTTGAGAATTCTTTTGGTTTAATAATGTAAGCTGTTATGCTGTGCCTGTACCTTATATAGTGATGTTGTCAACTCTCCTAAGGAGCACTTGGCAAAGGTAGGAGGGGACACGTGAAGGAAATCTGACAAGCCATAGAATATTTCAAGTTGACTACCATGGTGATGGCTCATATGGCATTAAGCCCTGTCCACCCTCTGTGCTACAGCCTGTTAAGTGTGACACATTTACCCCTCAGTGCCACCAAGTTTGTCTGCATCCCATTTGTTGCATAGCAAGTAAAAGGAGTAGCCTGGTTGTGCAGAATAGAGAAGAAGTTGTAAATCCATGCTCTGGTTGATCTTGTATAAAGTGTCCAGGCAGCCATGTTATTAAATTTGTTCTGAAAGGCCAAAGGAAAAGCCTCATTGCCAAAAATTGGTTAAACAATTAGAAGGAAATTGTGGAGTGTGAGGGTGGTGAGAGCCTGGCCCAGGTTGCCCAGGGAAGCTGTGGCTGCCCCATCCCTGGCAGTGTTGAAGGGCAGGTTGGATGGGGCTTGGAGCAACCTGGGCTGGTGGGAGGTGTCCCTGCCCATGCAGGGGGTTGATCTAGATGATCTTGAAGGTCCCTTCCAACCCAAACCATTCCATGATTCTATAAAAATCAAGCAAGAAATGGAAGTTGTATGTCCCTACAGCCAACTGAAATGGGTTCTGGTTACATGAAATGGCATTTGCTGGGGGTGCAGATCTGCTTCTTGAAGTTTTTGTCAAAGCAATTTTTAAAGACTCCATGAGGTTGCAGCTCCTGTCAGGTGTGTTAATTCAGAGCTGTGGAGTTTTATAGCCTTGAAAATTCCAAATCTTGTTGTGCTAAGCTTTTTGAACCTGGTGTTCTTCTGTGCCATATGGAGTTAGATGTAAGGGGGTAATAATGAGATTTTTCTGAGGGTTGGGAATGAGGAAGTGGGTGGAAGGCAGAGGAAGGGATGAGCCTTCAAGTTGCTTTGCACCCCAAGGAATCCTAAGCTTGATCTGCTCCTTCAGTCTGTGGAGAGGGAAGCCTAGATTTTAATAAATCCTGGTGATTTTGGGGGTGCTGTAAGGCTCTATTCCAGCCTGCAGAGACACTTACACACTGGTGGATGCTTGAGCCTTGCCTTGCCTAGAATTTGGAAGGCAGCAGGTGCTCAACCTGGAAGTTTTCCAGGGAGCCAGCAGCAGCAGCCAGGGTTTCCCTTCCCCATGTTCAGTTCTCTTTGTGTTGGTGAAAGGCCTGACTCAGGAGGACAGCAACAGCTCCTGTGCTAAATCTGTTTTGTTTTCTCTAAGTTAAATGTTTTGGGACATTTTATAAGGACTTGTACTTTCTGAACATGGTAACACCAGCAAGGGACCGTTGTTTTATTATGTATTGATCTTACCAGTGTTCCTTTACCTGCCAATGCAAGCATCTTTAGTTTAACACACAGGAATTGAGAGGCAATCACAGCTCCAAGTGGTTGTCATTCAAGCAGGTACCTGCGTGTTTGTACTGAGTCTATCCCCAGTCTGCAAAACCCATTTGTCTCTCTCTTTACCCATGTGGGAAACAGTTCTTCCTCTTCCCCACGTAAGTCTAACAACTCAGAATGCCAACATGGAAGCAGCTCAGCATTCCTGGGAACCCCAGGCTGCCTCACAGCTGAGGTCCAAGCACTGTGATTATTACATCTACCTGCATCAGAGTGTGTTCCCAGGCTGATGTTCTTGTTTATTTTAAAACAGATCTCATTTCATCTATTATCAGCTCAGAGCACAGTCCAGATGGTTTTGTTAATTCCATGAGCCACTCAACTGCACAAACATTCAGCTAATCCAACACCACCACCTTCTGGCTTTGCAGTAGCTTTATTGTTGGCAGGAATTGTAGTTGAAAGCAAAGACTATTTGGTAGGACCCTCTGTTTTGTCAGCAGGTCATGCTCCCTTTGGCACCTTGTGTTTCTTCTCTCTCTTTAGGGAGTGGATTGTGTTTGAAGTGCCCTGCTGGGTATTTCTGTCCTGCTGGAGCAAGTTATCCAGTCCCATGTCAGCCAGGAACACACAATCCTCTCCAAGGACAGGATGAAGCTGCTGATTGCAGAGCCTGCCCAGCAGGGAGGGCTTGTACCCAGCCTGGCTTAGCCCAGCCTGACACAGAGTGTTCACCAGGGTAAGGTGTGGTAGTTTTCTGGCCTTCTGTTCATGTTTGTGCATATATTTTGCCTCTGTTGTTTCTGGTCTGTGCATGGGGAGGTGCAGGTGGCACCCTCTGCTGTGTCAAGGCTTTCTGACAATTGCTGGTAAGTCTTGTGACACAGACCCTGCTGGGGGGAGGCACTGCTGCCCAGGGTTGTCACAGAATAGATGGTAAAAACAGACAAGAATGAAACTGGGCCCCACATCACAGAATCCCAGAATCTTAGGGGTTGGAAGGGACCTGGAAAGATCCCCCAGCCCAACCCCCTGCCAGAGCAGGGGCACCCAGAGCACATCACACAGGAACGTGGCCAGGGGGGTTGGAATGTCTCCAGAGAAGGAGACTCCACAGCCTCTCTGGGCAGCCTGGCCCAGGGCTCTGGCACTCTCACAGCAAAGAAGTTCTTCCTGACATTCACATGGAACCTCCTGTGCTCCAGTTTGCACCCACTGCCCCTTGTCCTGTCACTGGACATCCCTGCACAAAGCCTGGCTCTGTCCTCCTGACACTGCCCTGAACAGATTTGTGCCCATGGATGAGGTGGCCCCTCAGTCTCCTCTTCTCCAAGCCCAACAGACCCAGCTCCCTCAGCCTTTCCTCAGCAGGGAGATGTTCCCCTCCCTCCAGCATCTCTGTGCCTCTGCCCTGGTTCATACCATGACTATGAACAATGTGACCTGGCTGAAAAACCCACTTTTCTTTTTGTGAAGACAACTGGGTGTGGTATGACACAACCAGTCCATTTGCAGTGTTCCACTGTCAGTTGCACTGTCAGCCACAGCAGCCAGTGCTTCAGCCTTTTCCCACTGCAGCTTTCCCCCTGATACTGTGGCAGGGCACATAGTTTGTCTCTCTCTTGCATCCAGACCTTTATCCCAACCCACCTGCTGTGCTTTGGTAGGTACGTGTGCCCAGTGGGGTCATCCAGCCCTCATGTTCCCAGCAATGCCTGTCCTCCAGGAACAGTTGGCAATGGCCTCAACCTCTTTGATAAGTCCCAGTGTGAAACCTGTCCTGCTGGATTTGCCTGTGTGAGAGGTAGGTGGCTTTAGGGACCTGTGTTCTTTGGCCCCCAGCACCACTGAGCCCACCAGTAAGTACTAGAGCAGGTCACTGAGGTCTCACAACGATGGTGAATGGGAAGAAATTGCCCCTCAGTGTTACTGCAGAGAATGCTGTGCCCACTGGGCAAGTTGATTTTTGTTTTACTCTGAAGTTTGCTCTTTATGCTGCCCACAGTTACTGCTTTAACTTCATGACCTGCAAGCAGCCACATTCTAGAGTCTTCCAAGTTCTTTGCTTCTTGGTGTTCTCTTCACCTCAATGTCTACCAGCCTGGGCCAGGGGCACCATGCAGGGTACTTGAGCTGAAGAATTATTACTTCAGTAATTTGTATCCCATTTGAAATAAGAGAACAAGCAGAAAACGAGCAGAAGACCTAACTCAGAATCACCCAGCAGAGGAAAAGAGAATGAGGGAACTGGGTTGTGTTTCATGCCACCCATTAGGCTACGCTGCTTCTCTTCCATTTCTCTTTGTGTTCTCAGGAACTGGGGGGAAGCAGAAGCCTCCCACTCCATGCCCAGTTGGTCACTACTGCCCACCAGGCACAAAGCACCCCCTGCAGCACAAATGTGCCCCAGGCACATGGAGCAATAGGACAAGCCTGGCCTCAGAAGAGGAGTGTTTCCCATGCCCTGCAGGCTGGTTTTGTGCAGGAGGAGCCCGGAGCCCCACTGGGATGTGCAGCTCAGGGCACTACTGCCCTCAAGGTAGGCAGCTTTTTGCAGGAATAAGAGAGATTTCTTTTTATTTCTGTCTTGGGACATTTTGTGCACTCAAATCAAGTCATGCACTGAGTTCATGGGGGTATTTTTTTGCTCCAGAGTATTTCAATTTGGAGCTGGGTGGCAAACTGTCCATTCTCTACAGTCAATAATTTAAATCTGTCCTGTTTGAAGTGGGCAAAGTGGTGCAATTGTTTTCTTTCCCTTAATATAAAAAGATTGAAAATGCACAATCAAGTGCCTGGTACAGGCACAGCCCTACATTTGAAATTTCCTGCAAAGATGCTGCAATATTTGATAAATGGTGATTTTTGTTGTTGTTCTTAGAGCTGCGAGGAGTCATTTTTCTACATATAAATATGTATTTACATGTAACTCATGCAAATCCTTAATAGCAGTGAAGAACAGGGAGCCTTATTGCCTTCTGTCTTCAAGGCTGTGGGAAGAATTAAGATAGTTCTCTCCCCCTTTTTTGGGAAGGTACCTGGAGGGGCACACAGCACCCCTGCCCTGCGGGGACTTACAGCACCAGGCTGGGGAATGGCAGAGTGGAAGACTGTGCTGCCTGCCCTGCAGGAGCTTTCTGCACCAGTGGGACCTCCAAGCCAGTTCTGTGCCCAGTGTGAGTACACTGCACATGCTGCAGCCATTGGAGAAGCAAATCTTTCTACATGGCATTTCAGAACACTTCTGATTGTTGGAAATGTCTTTCTGCACCAGGAATGTTTGCAAGTTCCTTGCACGTTGCCAGGTGGTCCAGGCAGGTTTTTTTCTGAATCAGGCATTTTCTTGGCTCTGGAAAGGATAGATTCCCTCTATACAAAAGACTGTGGATGTGACCAGAGGTGCCCTGTCCTTTTCTTGGTCACTTTGCTGCTGGTTGTGACTCTCCCTTCTGTTGTCTTTCCTCCTGCAGAGGAACCTATCGCACGGACCGTGGTGCCAAGGGGGCTGCAGACTGCACCCCTTGTCCTGGAGGGTATTACTGCCCTGAGCTTGGCACTCTTACTCCTCTGACCTGTGGCCCTGGCCACTTTTCTGTAAGTAGCAAGAATTTTATCCTGGCATCTGCTCATAAGGCCTGAGTGATGGCAGCAAGGGGAGCCTCAGTGGGGAGGCTGAGGCTTCGAGTGCCTCAAGGCAGGAACAATCACATCTCCTGTGTCTGTGTATGTGGGGTGTTGGTGCCTGGTGCTTTAAACAATATTGACCACCTGTGCTGACCCTACAAGTAAGAAGTGAAAGAGCTAGTGCAGAAAAGTCCCCAGGAATGTTCCTACACAGTCAGCTTTGGAGCTGCTCCAGGCATGATGCTACAAGTATGTACCATGGGTGCAATACAGCTCTGGGTGTTATTCCTACTCCAGAGACTGGCACTAGGAATCTGAGTACATCTGTCCTGTCTCTGGCAGGCTGCAGCTGGGTAGATCTTTTGGGATTTCATGATATATTTTCCCCTTTTCATTACAAGTGCTGTGGGGGAGTGGCAGGGAGCAGACACCTGGATTTAGGTCCTACTTATAAGGAAGTGTTTGATTGCAATGGAGTTAAACTCCATGGCTCTGGAAGCTTAAACAACCAGATGGAGCCACAAAAGGGAACAGGGTGGCACAGCTACTCTCAGGTTGCTAAGGCCAATTCTTATTTATCTGTCCCCAAACTGTCATGAATATTTCTAGGGATAACTGCCATGTTCCCCTGTTGATGGGAAATGTGTTTGTCACTCCTGTCAAGTGACCCCAGTGTCTCTGTCCAGGGATGTGTTCTATCACTGAGTGAATTTTGTAGTTATCACTGGAAGCTTTTATTAAGATTGAAGAGGAGATAAATGATGAATGGAGATTTATGTAAGGGAAATAGAGCTAGACTGTGTCTTGAACTTTGGAGTTCAGTGTAACGAAGGGACATGAGGGAATGTGTCTGTTTTTCTCTTTTCCTGCTAGCAAAGAGTGTGGATGGACTGTTCCATTCCAAAACCTTTGGTATGGATAATCCATGGGCAGGGATGGGGACTTTTCTTCCTCAAGCACACACAGGCTTTATGGCCTGCAGGGTGAACACACAGCATGTCATGCTGCTTGTTGCTCTTATGTTTGGGGGAATTTTTAAAAGGAAAATTGGAAGGAACCTTCAAGATCATCCAGATCCAACCCCCTGCACGGGCAGGGACACCTCCCACCAGCCCAGGCTGCTCCAAGCCCCATCCAACCTGCCCTTCAACACTGCCAGGGATGGGGCAGCCACAGCTTCCCTGGGCAACCTGGGCCAGGCTCTCACCACCCTCACACTCCACAATTCCCTCCTCATCTCTCACCTCAATCTCCCCTCCTGCAGTTTTAATCCATTCCCCTTTGTCCTCTTGCCCTTGTTCCAAGTCCCTCCCCAGCTTTCCTGGAGCCCCTTTAGGCACTGGAAGACAACTATGAGGTCTCCTTGGAGCCTTCTCCAGGCTGAGCAGCCCCAGCTCTCCCAGCCTGTGTTCAAGGTCAATGCCTTTGCTCAATGCCCATGTTTTTGTGGACTCCTTCATCTGCTGATAGTGTCTGCTGTAGGATTCATTCATTTCCTTTGTTTTGTGCCTCCCCACAGCCTGCCAGGTGTGTAGGGATTCTTTTGTGCTCTAGGAAGGTGACCCTGTGGCTTTCCTGTTGCAGGACCAAGGTTCAGCCTCCTGCTTGCCATGTCTTGCTGGCCATTACTGCTCCAGCCAACACACCAGCCGGGAGGTGATGCTCCTGGCCATGGTTTGCCCAGCAGGTCTCCTGTGCCCAGAAGGACAGGCAGATGTTCCAGATGTCAGTCTGAACATCTGCCCAAGAGGATACTACTGTCCCCAGGGAGATACTGTGAGTCTTGCTTTGGTCCTTGGCACTGTTCTCTCCTCAGGTTGGCTGCACAGTCACAGTCTGCCCTGCGATCAGTCTTGCCATGGGAGCCTCTCCCAACCAGTTATTTTTATTACTTATTTCAGTGCTCTTTTGGTGCTCACAGATCTAAGCAGGGTTTGTCCTACATAGAGCTCTTAATATTGGGATAACATTTTCTGAGATGCTCTATAGAGGCCACAGGATTGGATCCCCATTCCATCATACCATCTTTTCAGCATTCACACCACGTTCCTAGTGTCATTTAGAGAATCACAGACTGGTTTGGGTTGGAAGGGGCCTTAAAGTTCATCTAGATCCAACCCCCCTGCATGAGCAGGGACACCTCCCACTAGACCAGAAGAAGAAATTCTTCCACATCTTCAACTCTTTGCCTGATGGGATGCAGCAGCCATATTAAAATATGAAAAACCCATTTTTCTATTTCTTTTCAAGGGCTTGCATGTTCAGCCTTGCCCCAATGGGACCTATGGTGAGCAGAGGGGTCTGAGCAGTGCTGATGAATGCTCACTGTGCCCTGCAGGGAAGTACTGCTATGGAGAGGGGATCCAGCCTCCAGGAATTCCCCACCCTGTAAGTACAGCCCAAGTTCTCCCAGATTTTTTTCCAAAGGCTGTAACTCTTAATGGAGCAAACTTACTGCTTGTTCTCTGTCCTTACTTTGCCTTCTGCCTGTCCACGCAGGCCATGAAAGAGAGTCCAAAGGTCAGGAATTGGTGCTGCTTTCAGTATCTAATGAGTTTTGTGATCTTGCATTGTGATTGTCTTGTCTCTGGAAAGAGTAAACTTTTTTTTTAAAACAAGGACTTCGTTAAGATGCAGTTAGATTCTCTTCCACATGGATGAATCCAGGCTTTTATTTAAGAGGGAGGTGATAACTCCTATCCCAGTGACAGCTCTTTTCTGAGTGTGGAAGTAGAGAATCTTCCACAGAACTTCAGTGTGTAGAGCCTGTCTCAGTGCCAGATTTTACCTTAAAAAAAACTCACCCAAAATCATTATCCTACATGCTTAGAATTTTACTGATAATTCTCCAGCCTTCCTTGCAGTAAAAAAAAATCCAGGTTATTAAAACTGTAGAAGAAGCTTGGATTATCTTGTGTTGATTCTTAACAGATTCTTCTTCCCTACTCAGAAGACAACACAGCCATGTCTAACTCTGGATTTTGCTTTCCAGACTGGGGATTGCCCACCTGGCTATACCTGCCCTCCAGGGACTGGATTCCCTTTCTCCTTCCCCTGTATGCCAGGCTCCTTCTGGGATAATTCAAGCACAGAGGGTGAAGTCACTTGCAAACCATGTCCACTTGGGCACTTGTGTGACTCTCCTGCCATGACAGAGCCCAAACTTTGCCCAGCAGTGAGTTGTTCTTTCATGGTTCTCTACTGGGAGCAGCTGGTGTTGGGTGAGAGTCTGTTTTACTAGAAGAGCATGAAAAGCTCTATCAAGCTGGCTTGGTTTTGCAGGGCTTTTACTGTGTTGAAGGCAGCTCTAAACCTGAGCCCTGTCCTGAGGGTACCTACAGTAACAAGAAGGGGCTCTCTGGACCCTCAGAGTGTGACCTGTGTGACCGTGGTTTCTACTGTGCTGCTCCAGGCCAGACTGGACCAACTGGTCCCTGTAAGGCTGGATTCTACTGCCAGGGCAGGGCTCTGACTCCAGTAAGTCACGTGGCAAGTTTTTTTCTCCTCCTTATCTCACCATGCTCCCTGTGGTGGTTTGGGTTTGGGGTTTTTTTCCCCCCACTGCAGTGCTTTTAGTAACCCAGTGACTTCAACAGTCTCAATTTTGTACAGACCTTGTTCAAGTTCCTTGCATGAGGAGCACTCATGCTGCCCCCAAAGGGAGTGGAACCACATCATGCTTTTCCCTCTCAACTCTAACACCCTCTCCACTGAAAACATTGCAGGTAGAAAGCTCAGTGGATGTGAATCCCACTGGATTTGCTGGTGTAAAAAAGTCATCCATATTTATTCTTTTTATGTTCACTACATTTCCCTTCAGCTACTCTCTGTTCTCTGGGTGGCTCTGTTTTTATCTTATTTATTGCCTTGAGTCCAAATCAAATCAGTCTGATGCATTTAATATTTTAACCCACTTTACTCCTTTTTTTTTTGAATGATGCCTTTTCCAATTTCCTCTTATTTACTGCCTTGGGTCCAAATCAAATCAGTCTGATGCATTCAATATTTTAACCCACTTGAGTCCCTTTTTTTTTTTTGAATGATGCCTTTTCCAATTTCAGGCTCCTACAGATGGTGTGACAGGAGATGTGTGTCCTGCTGGGACATACTGCCCACCTGGCTCTCTCATACCCCTCCCCTGCCCTCCAGGAACTTACAGCAACACCAGTGGGTTGCAAAACCTCCATGAATGCTTGGACTGCCCACCTGGGTGAGTGTCACCTTTGGAGAATATTGCTCAGTTATTCAGAATGCTCAGATGCTACTCCCTGATTGCAGAGGGAGAATTAGTCCCAGGATAAAGCTACTGAGTCTGAGAGGTTATGGCCTTCAAAAAGTGTGTGTGAGAAGTGATATATACCCTCTGCAGTTCCCTTTCAAGGCCTCTAAGCAAACAGGAATCAGGTGTCTCTATGCTTCCAGGTAGACTGTGGGGATTTTTTTGTATTGGGGCTGTGCTATCCACTGACACAAGGAACTACTGCTACCCAAGGCTTTTCCTTTTCCCCATGCAGCCTGTATTGTGATGGGACAAACAGCCAGGCTCCCACGGGACCCTGTGAACCTGGCTACTTCTGTACTGGAGGTGCCAAGAGTGCTCTTCAGCAGATGGTGATGGAAGGACATTATTCCTTAACAGGAGCTTTCAAGCAAGAGCCATGTCCTCTTGGCAGCTTCCAGCCTGTAAGTATGTTAGCATACATTCTGTGAGACACTTGTGGGGGTCATCAGAGCCCCTGGAAATTGTGAAGTGTGTGAATAGGAATTAATGAGGTGTCTGTAAGTGGTTGGCTTAAAAAAAACAAACAGGGAGACTTGGGTTTTCTCCTTTGCTTTTACCCTGTGACAGAAGAACTCTGTGCAGAACTAGAAAGGGCAGATCCATCAATCCAGCACTGTTTTCTGGAGCTCCTTTGTTAGTTTTTCTTAAGCTTCCCTGCATGGTGCAAGTGCAGAAGTGTGCTGAGGGGTCTTTGGCCAGGCATGGGTGGATTAATCTGTGCATGTGCCTGCCTGCTGTGCCTGGCCCTGCTGTGGTGCTGGAAGGTGCTCTCCAGGTACCACGAGTCTGCTGCACTTGGGCTGCAGTTCGTTTGTCTCAGGGTGTATATTTTGTAGTAGGAAGTCTTTGGATGCTGGCAAAATGTGCCAAGTTTCTTCATTCACGTGGTAAGCAACAACACCCCACGTCTGCCAAGTTCTTTGTGTGTTCCCACTGCAGGACCGTGGCCAGTCTGGTTGCAGGGACTGTCCAGAAGGTACATTCTGCAATGAGCCAGGCCTGGCTGCACCCCAGGGTTGTCCCAAAGGGCATTTTTGCTTGGCTGGAAGTTCATTTCCTCTCCCATGTCCAGTGGTAAGAATCAGATGCGGAACTGTTTGTCAAGCAGTAGTTTTCAGCTTCCAGCTCCTTGTCAGGGGACACTCACTGGGTCTCCCTCTTTGTGCAGGGAACTTACACAGATGCAGCCAGGGCAGGTTCCTGCAAGCCCTGCCCAGCAGGCAGCTACTGCAGCCTGGCTGCTCTGCCTGAACCAGAAGGACATTGCCAGCCAGGATATTACTGCCTTCAAGGCTCCAGCAGCTCCTCACCTGTAAGTAATGAACATCTTGCATTTCTTCAGACCCGTTGGCATGACAAGAACTTTCATAAATCCTATTCATTTGATTTTCCTTGCTTCAGGTGGGGCTTCCATTTGGAGACCTTTGCCCAGAAGGGCATTATTGCCCTGCTGGCACAAGACATCCAAAAGAGATGCCATGCCCTGCTGGCACCTGGAATGGCCAGAGAGGAGCCCAGGATGCCACTTGGTGTCTGCCTTGTGCCCCTGGGTTTTTCTGCAATATGTCTGGCCAAGGTGCTCCTGTGGGACCTTGTGCTCAAGGTGAGACAAAACCAGAACTTCTTCAGCCACTTAGAAATTTCAGTTTGAATGGGAGATGGGGCTAAAATGCTTTCTCCTTTAAGGCTATTACTGCACAGGAGGGACAAAGACTGCAAAGCCAGAGGATGGTGTCACTGGAGATCTCTGCCCTCGAGGGCATTTCTGCCCTGCAGGCTCAGCAGCCCCTTCTCCCTGCCCGGCTGGGGAATTCAGCAACACAACAGGTCAGGAACTGGAGCTTTGCAACTTCATTGGAGCAGGGAGGGAGCCAGAAACACAGATCTTATTTTTCTTCAGTGTCCAAGGGTGTCTGGATAACTGCCAAGTGCTGCTGAGCACTCAGGGCTGGCAGGGGAAGGGGTGTTGGTTTTTTCTGGGGTGTCCCAGGGGGAATGTGTTTCACCCTCTGCTGCCTCTCAGGGTTGTGGCAGAGACACCCGGTGCACAGTCCTGCTCCTGGGAAGCAGCCAAGCAGGTTTCCTTGCTGAGCTCCCTGCCACCCAACGGTGGGATGGGGAGGTTCCTGGGCCTCTTGCTGTCAGGGGAGGGGAAATCCTGGCTGCATCCAGCCTTCCTGGGAGAAGGTGCATGTTTGAAGGCTGGTTATTGCAGCAGGGCTTACAGACTCACTTCCAGTCTGAGTTGAGTCCTGTGCCCAACAAGCAAAAGCACTGAACTTAATGCTGTGAGATCCCTTCTCATCTTTGCTGATGTGCTGTTATACAGAAGCATCATTGCATGGAAAGCTTTATTTCCATTTCTGCTTCTTTCAAGTGCAGGCAGAGGGAACTTGTGCACGTGGTGTTTATTTATTTATTATTCTTTCTTCTGAATTCCTGTATTTCCTTCACAGGTCAGGACAAGTGCTTTCCTTGCCCTGCTGGGTTTCACTGTTCCAAAGGGCTCAGGCGTCGCTGCCCTCCTGGCTTCTATTGCCCTCAGAAAACTGGAGTCAGTCTTGATCCTTGTCCCCCTGGGACTTACAACCCTTCCTACGGCCTCAGCCAGGCCCAGAGGTGTCAGCAGTGCCCTGCAGGTGAGGAAAGGACCAACTGCTCTGCTTGTCCATGCAGAGCAGTGTCTGAGGGGGTCACCTCTGCATGTGTGGTTTCCTAACCCACCGATGGGTGTCTAGGAAATAAAAGCATGAAAACACACAGTCCAAGGACGTTTCTTGTCCCAGTGGCAGTGTCCCCATGTGAGCTACAGGGTTTTTTGCAGCTCTGCAGAAGAGTCTGGGGTTTCCCAGAGGAGCATGATCTGATGCTGAGGGACTGGCTCTCTCAAAGTCTTCCCAACTGCCTTCCAATCAGTGCATGCAGCTCTCCTGCTTTTATTCTTGCAGTTTGCTGATACTGTTTTCCCTCTGTGGCCTTCCAGGAATGTTCTGTGGAGAATGGGGACTATCATCTCCAAGTGGTCCCTGCTGGCCAGGATTCTTCTGCACAGCAGGTATTGTGTTTAGTGTTCACAGGGCAAAAAGAGATGTGAAAAGGGGGAGTTTACATTAAAAACAGGAAGTCTTTTTTTGTTTCTAACTGCCAAGTAGCACAAAAGCCTGGAGATTGCTCTGAAACAGCAGTCATCTCCACAGTGATCAGCATTCAGATCCTGCTTTGGATGTGGATGACAGGCCTTGAACTTCATAGATGCTCCCAATCTTCTCGTTTAAATAAAGTAGCTTCTGTACATAAGGGGCCCTTCAACAAACAGAGGGTTCTGGGGCTTGCATGGGAGTTGGGCATTTAGGATCACTGATTTTTAGTCCTGGTTCCAGTGGGAACTCATGGAACCTGTTCTCTTCCAGGTGCCAGTTTTCCTGGCTGTACATTAGAGATGGTGTTACATGCCAGGGAAGGGTGTTGTGAGCTCAGGTTCTGCTAGGGGATCAGAGATAATTGTGCAGTGTGTGGTGATTGTATCCTTCTTCCATAACATCCCAGCTTTTAGAGCAGTAGGTCTGGGGTAAAATAAAGGGAAAAGGGAAACTATCCAAATGGTCCTATCCCCCTCTGGTACCTGCTGTTTGTTATTCCATTCTGCTATAGATTTTTTGCTTCATTGTCATAAGTAACAACCAGCTGTTCTCCTCTTCCAGCTCTGGAAATGGTTCTTTAGGCAAGGGGGGAAAACTTGCCTATGAAGAGTAACCCATATCATTCAAGATAACTTTAGTCTCTCTTCCTCATGTAGGAGCAAATGTCCCAAACCCTAGTGGAGCCACAAACACGAGCACTGGTGGCCCATGCCCACCTGGACACTTCTGCCCAGCTGGCACAAGTTTCCCACAGCCGTGCCCCTTGGGCACCTACTCAGACAGGTAAGCTGCTTGGTTCTGCTGATGCTTATTTGTCTTTTCTTTTTGGTTTCTCCTTTAGTCCTTCAAGCAACAAAGTGCAGCTCAGTAAGGCTCATCAGACACATCTTTTCAGTGATCACAAAAGCTTCATGGTTGTTTTCACTTGGCCAGGGGTGTAGGCATCACTGCTCTACTTGCACAGGTGCCAACAGAAAACCTGCTTGTGTCCCTCACCAGGCTCTACAACTGGCAGGACTCCAGCTGCACAGTGTGTCCCTCTGGCTATCACTGCAGCTCTGCTGGCCTCACAGCACCCTCTGGGCCCTGCTCAGCTGGATACTACTGCCTGTCTGGAGCTTCCTCACCATCACCTGCTGGTGAGCTGCACTGGGTGGAGATCAGTGTCTTCCCTAATGAATAGTCCAATAATTAGGGGCTTTGGCAACAAGTAGCTTTAAAAAATGCCACTTTTTTTTCCCCCAGTATTTCTGCCTCTGACTTCTCTCAGCCATTTAGGCCCCTGCATTAATTTTGTTTGAGGTATTTGTAGCAAAAGCTACAGGCCAAGGAGGAAGAAGCAGTTGGTTCCACCAGTCTGTGTTGTCAAATGAGATACTCACATGGAACACTGGGAAAGTTATGGGTGCCTGTCTGTAATGGACATAGCCTGGTTCCTCTTTTCCTTTTATTGTGTCTCAGAAATAATAATTTCCAGGAAAGAGTGCCAAGTCCCCAGTGGAGAATTCCATATTCTCCAGAATTCCTGGTATATGTGAAGCAGAGTGTTTGAAGTTAAATATCATAGAATCATATCATCATAGAATGATAGAACAGTTTGGGTTGTAAGGGACCTCAAAGATCATCTAGATCCAACCCTCCTGCTTGTTGTGGCTTGTTGAGAGCAAGGAGGGAAGAGACATGGTAACTCAGCAACAAATAACTCCATAGCTAGGATACAACCATCATTCTAGTTACTGTGCTGTGCATCCTCTTGATCTGTCTTCTGGGATCCCAGAGAAGACAAGATCCTCACCAGTGGGGTGTAAGCTCCCTTTGTTGCCATTGTCCCTCCTTAAACACCTCCCTTTAATAGCCATGGCTTATATTTTCTGTGTCCTAGGTATGTGGGAGAAAGGAGGCCCTTGCCCTGTGAGCCACTTCTGCCCAGAAGGAACCAGCTTTCCCTTGCCCTGCCTTGCAGGGACTTACAACAACCTCACCAGACAAGCTGCATGTTTCCCGTGTGCTGCAGGCTACTACTGCCCAGAAAATACCACCAGCTACAGTGTGAACCCTTGCCCAGCTGGCTTTTACTGCCCCAAAGGTGAGATGGGCCCTGGGGACAATGCAATCCACGGGCCAGGTTGAAACATCCTTCTTTTTAAAGGCAAGAAATTATCTCAGTGAACAAAACATTTCAGTGTCAGTCTGGTTCTTCACAGAAAAGAAACCCTAATCCTTTAAATCATAAGTATGGCTGTGATTAACCCTCTCCAGGCAAGACAAAGGGTGCCTTGAGATTGTCTTGGCCATGAAGGGCAAGCTGTGCTCAGTGGAGACCAGCAATGGGGTAATGGATAGATCAGGGCTAATAGCCAAGATGGCATTCACAGTCCATGAAAGTTTCTTGCTCTCTTTATACCAAAGGAACCAGGTTTGCTACAGAGTTTCCCTGTCCCCGGGGCTACTATAACCCTGATCCCAGGACACAGAGCTTGGACAGCTGCTTGCCCTGTCCTCCTGGGCACTACTGTGGGAAGGAGAGCTTGACAGCTGCTTCAGGGAAGTGTGATGCAGGTGAGTCTGGGTCTGTTTGGCTCTGGGTTTGCACAGTCTGTTGGGGAGACTGATGCTTGTATCCTGCAGCTTTTACCACAGCCCTTCCAGTCTGAATTGAGCCCTGTGCCCAACAAGCAAAAGCACCAAACTTAATCTTGTGAGATCTCTTATCATCTTTGCTGATGTGCTGTTATACAGAAGCATCATTGCATGGAAAATTCTGCCCTGGTGGTGTTCAGCCTTGGTGATACCAGCCTGTCCCATGTTCTGTGTGCTTAGATTTGGGCTGTGCAGACATTACATGCCAAACCATCCCAGCTGGTTTGGTCATAATAACTTCTGGGGCTCTGTCACTGCTAGAGCTTCTCTGTCATGTTCTCTGTTCTCAGGTTGGTTTTGTGTCTCAGCTGCTTGGACCTCACAGCCTTTTGATCTGGATAACTACACCAGTTCCAACTGCCTCTGTCCAGCCACTGCCACTGGAGGGAAGTGCATAGCTGGTTTCTATTGCCCCCAAGGAAGCCCAGAGCCCCTGCCCTGCCCTCCAGGCTTTTACTGCAATGCCTCAGGTTAGTGCCTTTGGAGAACAGGAGTGATCTGTGTTCTCTGGGATACTGCTGGCTGCTTCATTTTCTCTTACTCCTTTCTATCCTTTCAGTATTCTTTCAGTGTGTTAAATAGGAGCTGTTTTTATCCTGATGGACCTGTAGGGGTGCTTGCCAGATGCCTCTGGTGTCTCCCTGGACTAGTACAGAACAGGGTTCAGGTGCTGCCTTGCAATGTTTGACCAGAGGGAAGCTGTGAGTGGTGGGTTTTCCTGCTTTTCCTTCTCCATCTTGGTGCTTTGAGTGCCTTTGTCCTCTCTGTCTTCCAGGTCTGTCTGTCCCCAGTGGGGAGTGCACTGCTGGGTTTTACTGTTCAGGTGGAGCAACTCTCCCTAAACCAACAGATGGTGTGACTGGGAACATCTGCCCTGTGGGGACTTACTGCAGTAAGTATCCAGCATCCATCAGGGCTAACATCTCATGTCACATGATATCTGAAATACTGAAAGTGTCATGTCATGTAGTATCTGAAACACTGATGGGTGATTTGGAGAGTGTGCTGGCCAACTTGCTAGGGTCTGACCAGAGTGCTCAAAGCCCAGATTCTTCCCCTGGCTTGTTCTTTGAAAGCAGTAAGTGACACATTTGTCTCAATGCCTAAACTCATCTGTCTTTAGATTGTAATTAGCTTCACCTCTGTTTCCTTTGTTAAAATGAAGCTAATAATGTCTGTCCTCTCCCATGCAGCACTGCTTGATCTACAGATGAAAAATAAACCTTCACTGATTCTGTTTCCATGCTGCTGTGCATTGATCCAACCCCTGAATTCATTCTTTCATTGTCCTTTTTTCTCTGTCTTGCTCCTGTTCTCACAGCTGCAGCATCAGCAGAGCCCAAGCTCTGCCCAGCTGGAACCTTTTCCAGCCTCACAGGGAGAAGAACCCTTTCTGAGTGCCAGCCTTGTCCCTCTGGCTTCTACTGTGAGGTCCCTGGCCTCAGTGCCCCAACAGGAGAGTGCTGGGAAGGTAAGTCAGGAACAAACTGCCCTGTAGATTGGGAAAGTCTCTGGGGACATGCTCAGAGGAGGGTGTGTAGGTGTCATTCTGAGAGTCACTGTTTTGGAGTGGAAAAGCCACTCCCCTGCTGGGAGAGCTGACAGGGGTCAGAAAGGTTCTGTTGGACTGCACAGGCACCCAGAAAATAGCAGCTACATTTTTCACAAGATCCAAATCTGCCTCTGACATCCCTCCTACAAAAGGTGGCTGCTTTTTGCTGATGCTTGAGCCTTCCTTGGATGAAAGTTGAGAGACTTGTTGTCTACCTTAGCTGGTTTCCTTCTCTCGACTGGACAAGAGTAATTCCTGGCTCTGTGTTAGGCTGTTACAGGTTAAAGCAACTCAGATGTGAAAACAGAAATAAAAACTTGTGTGTATTCTGAACAATTAAAATGTTGGCAAGAGAAAACTACTTTCTTTGAAAGGTTTCAGTAACTGAAAGGAGAAAGAATGATCAGTGCTGTGTCCCTAAGTGTTTTCCTGTGCCACCTGTAGGTCCTGTGTTCTGGGCACCACTGGGGGGTAAATTTCCTTCTTGAAGAGTGCAGAAAGCCTGAGGCCTTGATGTGTGTTTGTCCCAGCAAGAGTGTGACTCAGGTCAATAGCAATGGAAGCTCAGCAGCAGGTTTTACTGAGTGGCCAGTGAGGTGCTTTGGATGCCTGGAAGAACCTGTTAGAAATCTTCCCTTCTAAGGGGCAGCACCTCAAGAGCTGGTGCCTCTCAGTGACTATTTTCTCTTTCCTCCCCCTCTCTCCCCTGCAGGCCATTACTGTGACAGCCAGCAAGGGCCAGTCATTGATTTTACCCTTTACCCGTGTCCACAAGGGTTTTACTGCCCACCAGGGACAAACAGGAGCACTCAGTACAGCTGCCCTGCAGGAACCTTTGGACCAAGGCAGAAGCTGAAAGCTATCCAGGAATGTCAAAGATGCCCACCAGGGAAATACTGTGAATTCTCTGGGCTTGCTGCCCCAACAGGTACCTTGCTGTTCTGAGGATGTTCACTGAGGTAGAGTCATGATGGGACTCTGGGAGTTCTGGTCTCAGCTGAAGTGAATTGTCTCATTTTACTGGTTAAGAACTTCCTGAGAAAGAAAAAGACTCTTTTTTTCTAAGCAAGAAGCAAGTGAGGGACTGCAGAAAGTAGAAATCTCTGTATGATACCTCATTAAAAAAATAATCCAGTGAGGAGATTTCCAGTGTTAAACTTGTCTGGCATTCTGTTTAGAATTAATTTGGTTTTTCAGCCTAGTTCCTGGAGAACTAATCCTTCCAAGTAATTGATACATATGTGATTAAACTTAGCAGTCAGAGAGCAAAATACCCAACAAGGACATGCCTCTACTTTATTTAAAGATGTCTTTTTTCACATCAGTGCTGATGATTTTTCATTGCTCTTGTCCTGTATAGATAAAGGCCCTAATTCAGCAGAGAGCTTGATTAAAATTCTTCATGTTTCAGGCTTTTCTTAAGGATGTGTTGAAAATGTGCCTAAGGAGAGGTGTGTGCTTCATTGCTTGCCCAAAAATAGAGGCAGCCTGAGCTAAGTGAAGTGCTTCCCTCCCTTGGAACCATCAGTCTGGCATCTGCCACCAGTTCTGCACTCAGTTCCAAGCAGCACCTCTGCTTGAGGACCTTCCCATCACTGATCTGTAGACTGGCAGTGGCTCTGCACAGTGGCATGGCTAATGACTGCATTTCAGGCTGTGTTCTGGAGTTTGTATTTGTCTACCTATTAATTAAATGCATCTATGTAGTTTGTGTATGTTACTTGTTTTCTAGGAGACTGTGCTGAGGGATTTTGGTGCAAAAGTGGTGCTCGAGTAAGAAATCCCCACGATGGAGAGTCAGGACTCCCTTGTCCTCCTGGTCATTATTGCCCTGCAGGTAGGGTGCTTTGCTAAAACATCATTTCCCTTAATTCCCAGGAAGCAGGAGGTGGCATTTCCTCACTCTGGTGTCATTGATTTTGCCAGGTGCACCACTTCCATTGCAGTGTCCCCCTGGGACATGGTCTGGCAGTGGAGGCAGCAGGAGGTTGCAGGACTGCCAGCCTTGCCCTGGGGGGTATTTCTGCAACAGCTCTGGCCAGAGGGCCCCCTCAGGGCACTGCAGTGCAGGGTGAGTAGGAAGGCAAGCACATGTATGTACTCTGTGTAAGGAGGGGTGTTCTGCAAGGGGTCTTCTTTACCCTCTTGCAATGGAGCATCTTCCTGTGTCCCTGGCTGCAGGTACTACTGTGTCACTGGGGCCCAGAGCCCAACACCCACTGATGGCCTCTCAGGAGCTCCTTGTCCAGTTGGTCACTTCTGTCCTCTCGGATCCACGAGTCCAGCACCATGTCCCCCTGGCTCTTACATGCCACACATCCGTGGGGAGAGGTGCCAGGCTTGCCCAGAGGGTGACTACTGCCCCCCTGCTGAGAAGCCACAGCCATGTCCCCAGGGTAAGTTGGGGTCCCATTTAAATGCCTGGTTTGCTTTTGAATTTCAAAGCTTGCTGATTCTGATCTTTCTTTTCCAGGGTATTTCTGTCCCCAGAGCACAGCTCTTCCAATTGCTTGTCCAGCAGGGTCCTATAACCCTTCCCAAAGGCAAAGCAGCTGCCTCCCCTGTCCTAAAGGGTAAGAGTGAGACAATGAGCTCAGTGCTGTATGTACAAGGTAGGGACTTCTGGAAATAATTGCATATCCAGTCATCATGGAGCAGTGTGAGGTGGGCAAGTGAGTTATTTCCCCACTGAAAAGCACTTGTCTCTGTGAGGAAGCAGAAAAAGTACTGAGGTCTGTTTAGCAACACTGAGTCATTGATTATGGGACAAAAATCCTAAATCCAGGTACAACTGCACAGGGTGGGAATTCAGGTCAAAAGGCTGTTCAGAGCAAAGAAGCCATTGGCACCAGAAGCTTTTTTCATGTCTGAATAATAGATGGTTCCCTTGGCAACAAGCTGAGTGCTGAGTCTGGCTTTTCCTTGGGGGATTCATCTCCAATTACTGACTGGATTTCACCTTGATTAGCTTTTACAAGTTGATGAATCACAGTCTGGATGTGTTATGACTCAAGTTAAGAAAATGATGTCTCTGTGGCTTTTGCAATTATGCCATCAATTTGGCACAGGAGGCATCAACTAAGAAAGCAGCAGTGTGCATAGGTAGGTGTCTTTTGTGGTCAGTGCAGCACAGTGCAGCAGCCACAATAGTCCCACCATCAAGTCATTATTCAGGCAATTCTGGATGGAATATTGCTAGAAAATTACTTTTCTTTTTTTTTCCTCCTTTTTAAAAAATTATTTTTATTTTTAAACTTTATTTTTTTGAGCAGGTTCTTCTGTCCAAAGAATTCCTCTTCTTTTTTGGGGAATGAATGTTCAGCTGGCCACTACTGCCCTACTGGTACTGCTTCTGCAACTCAGTTCCCATGTCCTAAGGGAACTTACAACCCACAGACTGGGAGCAGCCTGGTGTCCCACTGCACCCCCTGTGACCCAGGTAAACAGGACAGTGTGTGTTGAATGTTCTTGAGCTCCAGTGGATGGATTGTGTAAGTATGTAGCTTGTTCTGTGAAGTATCTCCAGTACCCATGGCATTGCTTTGCTTTTCCAGGGCACTACTGTGCACTGGTGGGGCAGAGGAGTGTGACAGGACCTTGTCTGGCTGGGTTCTACTGCAGTGGAGGCCTTTCTAGTCCAACACCTACAGATGGTCTTCTGGGGAACACGTGCCCAAAGGGAACCTACTGTCCTACAGGCTCTGCCTTTCCACAGCTGTGTCCTCCTGGTCGTTACAGCAACTCAACTGGGAATACTGGGGTGGAGGACTGTCTCCTGTGTGATGCAGGTACAACACTGAAAGAAAGGATTGATGAGTTTCTAGCATTTCTAGGGCTTCTTACAAAGGAATTTCTTATGAGGAAAGGCTGAGGGAGCTGGGTCTGTTGGGCTTGGAGAAGAGGAGACTGAGGGGCCACCTCATCCATGGGCACAAATCTGTTCAGGGCAGTGTCAGGAGGGCAGAGCCAGGCTTTGTGCAGTGATGTCCAGTGACAGGACAAGGGGCACTGGGTGCAAACTGGAGCCCAGGAGGTTCCATGTGAATCTCAGGAAGAACTTTGCTGTGAGAGTGACAGAGCCCTGGGCCAGGCTGCCCAGAGAGGCTGTGGAGTCTCCTTCTCTGGAGACATTCCAACCCCCCTGGCCACGTTCCTGTGTGATGTGCTCTGGGTGCCCCTGCTCTGGCAGGGGGTTGGGCTGGGGGAGCTTTCCAGGTCCCCTCCAACCCCTAGGATTCTGGGATCCTGAGAAACTTTGTGGTTCTAGAGCAGGCAATCAAGAAAACCTGCTTTCTGGGAGCAAGGTGTTGGGTACAGTGTAGAAAGACTTAATCTGCCACTTTGTCACCTAAGAGGATACTCAAAGTGAAGTTTCTGCTTCTGTGCTCTGAGCTTCCCTCTCCACCCTTTCTCTGAATGACTTCCTACCTGGAGATGACACAAGGAGTGTCTGTTTGTTCAGGCCTGTCAGCTCTGTACTTCTCAGTGACAGCATCTCCAGGAGTACAGACATGGGTGACACCAAACATGGTGCCTCCTTGTTAGGTACTTGCTGTTCTCTGTCTTGTGTGACCAATGTCATTATGGTCTTTTTATGGTCCTTGATTTCAGGGTATTTCTGCAATGGGACTGGACTTGTGTCTCCAACTGGACTATGTGAGGCTGGATTCTACTGCAGTGGAGGAACCATTTCTCCTAGACCTCCCAGGGTAAGATGTGCTGTGATGTTAACACTGTGAAATGTTGCATCTCTGGAACTGAAGACCATAAGGTCACCTCAGTTCTTTTGCCCCAGATAAAAGTCTCTATAACTAAATTATCTTCTGTATCAAATTCATCTGGCTTATTGATGGTGAAAGGGGCTAGAGGTAGCAAAATCCATCTGGTCTTCTTTCAGCTTTTACATCTAGAAGGTGAGCAAAATAGTTCTGGCTTTGCATGTTGATGCTGCAAAGCAAAGTGGATGCCATGTCAGATTAAAATTATGGAGTTGGACTGGACTACAGCATCTGCTGTCCCTGCTAGGCAGAATCCAATCAGGATTTTTAAAGATCATAAGGAGACACTGGGTTTACACCACAGTTCTCTACAGACTAGGAATGAAGAAAGGGTGAAGAAAGGCCTTCCAAATGAGCCCAGTGAGATTTGTTAGAGGTAGAATTCTCATCCCTTCTTTTGGACAAGAAAAAATGTGCAGCCTGAAAGACTGAGGGATAATGCCACCTTCCAAATGGCCAGCCCAGTGAGATTTGTTAGAGGTAGAATTGTCATCCCTTCTTTTGCACAAGGAAAAATGTGCAGCCTGAAAGACTGAGGGATAAGTGCAGGATTTCCTAGTCCATGTCTTGTCCTCTTCACCATTAGAAACTGACCTAAATCTTTTGGCAAGGCCACCCTCTGGGTTTGTAGACTGTGACTGTGGTGTTTTCCTTTAAAGACAACAGTCAGTGGAGGACCATGTCCACCTGGACATTACTGTGTGGTGGGGAGCAGCAGAGCCCAGCCCTGCCCTGCAGGGACTTACAGCCCATCCTGGAGCTTGGCACAGTGCTTGGACTGCCCAGAAGGCTTCTTCTGCACAACTGCTTCCACAAACTACACTGACTGCCCAGCAGGTGGGTCTGACTGCACCTACTCACTCATTTGGAGAAATTTTATTGAAGGGATTAGCAGATGTCCCTACAGTTCTTTGGAACAGATTTGTCATTGGTCTGGGTTGCAAGAGACACAAACACTTTCCTCTTCAGCCCAAAAAGCCAACTGTGTCCTGAGCTGCATCAAAAGCAACACGTCCAGCTGGGCAAGGCAAGTGCTTCTCACCCTTTGCTCTTGTGAGACCCCACCTGGAGTGGGAGAGACCCTGGGACAGGTTGCCCAGGGAAGCTGTGGCTGCCCCATCCCTGGCAGTGTTGAAGGGCAGGTTGGATGGGGCTTGGAGCAGCCTGGGCTGGTGGGAGGTGTCCCTGCCCATGCAGGGGGTTGGATCTAGATGATCTTTCAGGTCCCTTCCAACCCAAACCATTCTATGATTCCACTCAGATCTGACCTTGGTCAAAGCACTTCAGCTTTTTGTGCTTTATCTGAATGTGGAAGGTGGCCACTGGAGCAAGCACTTTTGACAGTAGATCTTTGTCACATGCTTTGAGATCTTCTGATTAAAAACTATTGTTGTTAAAACTACTGCTAACCCTCAGCCCAGCTTCATTTGATGCCACCAGTGTGATGCAGCTATTGCCAAACAGTGATGAACTGCAAGATGGACCCACCACTACAGCTTGGGATCAGTCCTTCATAGAAAGAGATGAAGAGGATGCTGTGTGTGCAGGCTGGGGATTCTTCCCAGGCTCTGACCAGCATGGATTAACCTTTGTAAAACCTGTCTCTTCTTTCCTAGGTCACTATTGCCCCAGGAATACAGAATTTGCCAGACAGTATCCTTGTCCCCCTGGAACCTACAGTGAAGCTTTAAATATCTGGGATGCTTCCAAGTGCCAGCTGTGTCCTCCTGGAAGGGTCTGTTCCAAGCCAGGCCTAGCAAGCCCAGATGGTCTGTGCATGCCTGGATGGTTTTGTCCACCTGGATCCATGTCAAGCAAGCCAGTGTTTCCTGGAAATGACTCTGGTATGAAGGGGAACAATAAAGTGTGATGATTAATATTATTGAGGAGATGGTATTAGAGAGTCACCTAAAGGCAGGCTCAGGATGGGTCACTTTCCTCTTTTACTTTTCTTAATTCAGTGCTCTAGCTCTTTTCTTCCTGAGATTTTTAGATAAGACAGAGTGCTGGCAATTCTGGTGTTTCAAACTCTGTCTTTCCCATTTCCAGGAGTGGCAGCTCCAGTTTCTGGATTGGTTGGATTGTGCCAAGCAGGAACCTTTTGTCCTGCTGGGTCATTTTTTCCTCTTCCCTGCACTCCAGGTAGGAGGAAAGTCTTTCTTCCTGCATGATTTATTTTTACTTTGGGTCGTGTTGTTTTGTTGGGTTGTGTTTTTTTTACATCTGCACTCCCTTTTGCCACAGTCAGTAATGAAATCCCAGCCTTGTGCTGTGTGACTGTGTTGCTCTGGTGTCTCCTAAATGCCAGCCTGGTTTCTGCCCACTGCCTCAGGTTGGTACTGTGCAACTGCAGAGCTGGCAGCTCCATCAGGGCCCTGTGAGGCTGGTTTCTACTGCATGGGGGGCTCCACCCTCCCAAACCCCATGGATGGAGCAGTGGGCAACATCTGTCCTCGAGGCCACTTCTGTCCTGCAGGGAGTTCTTCTCCAACCCCATGCCCTCCAGGTAGGCTTGGTGGCAGCTGCCACATGCTGTCATTCCTCTTCCCAGGGAGCTGCTGAGCTTCTCTGAGCCTGTGCCATTGTTCTGCAGCCCTGTGTTGCTTTGTGCTGAAGCTTTCTGTTCCCCAAGGGCCAGCTGCAAGCAGCACGAAAGCTTAGCCTCCAATCCAGTGCTGTTGTATTGAAAATATCATTCCTCAATGTTCATTCAGACAGGAATTTCAAAAGGGCCCCTGGAGCCTCAGCCTGTGGCCCAGATGTTGCTGTGCAGCTTGGGGGGGAATTCCTTGCTGAGCCCTCCTGAAGGAGAGGTCACACAGCCAGGCACATGTGAGATCCTCTGCTGCCCTCCCTGTACAGGGAGAGATCACTTTGACATCACCAGTAATGAGACAAAGGATTAAGTTGAATGAGAGACTGTGGAATGTCTGGTTCTCCCCTGCATTAAATCTATAGTTAAGGAAGTGATTAAACTGCTCAGTCTAGATTGGAGATAAATAGGAATTCAGTTCAACCAGCACTCAGGACCAACCTCTTACAGACCCCTCTTATGGGCAGGCTGTCATCTGCTCTCCCAAAGGAGCCCTGGAGACTGTGCTCCCTTTGAATTCCCTTCCAGCCAGCATCCTTTGGGCACCTCTGCAAGAGGTAACTGGGCTGCTGTAGCCAGAAAGTTTCTGCTTGAGCAGCTCGTGCTTCTCTCCACAGCCACTTCCAGCAGGGTCTAGGATGATGTGACAATGTGCTTTTTGGTGGCTTTTTGTTTTCAGGTTCCTTTTTGGCTCATCGTGGTGGCCACTCAGCACAGGATTGCCAGGCCTGCTCCCCAGGATGGTTCTGCCCTCAGCCTGGTCAGAGCTCCCCCCAGGCCTTGTGTAAAGCAGGGTGGTTTTGCCCAGAGGGCTCCATGTCAGGCCAGCATTCAGGTAGGAAATCTTTGGGGTCATTCTTCATCTTACAGGACTTGCAGTGGCAAGTGGTTTCACTTTCAAGTTATGTTTAGAAAGGGCTAGTTATTGAGGTGTAAAAATGTTTTCATGAAATGATTCCAGGTTGAATAGCAGGGAAATGTGTGTAAATATAATAAGAAAACCAGGGGATCTCACCAAGGCAAAAAGCAAGCTGAAAAATTATCTCTAGAGTTTATGCCTTGTGATATTTTCACCTTTTTTAGAGCTAGTGAGAGGGAGGTTATGTGCAGTTCTGTTCTCCCTTTTGTAAGGGTGATGTAGGGAGAAGCTGAACTCAGTTCCTGATGTATTAGGAGCATACAGGTGGCTCTGAAAAGGAATGTAGTGAGCAGTGCAGGGAGGCTGCAGCTCCTGCAGCTTTCTGAAAGCTGGTAAGAGCAACACATCTGCATGTTCAGTTAAAATCCTGGGTCAGTGATCCAGGGAGTTGGTGTTCAGAGTGCAGTGCATGGGCCTCCACTGCTCAGATCTGTCATGCTTTCTAAAAACCAGGGGCTTTTGTTCTTTATAAAGTCCTTCTCTTATTAAAACTTGCAGTTCTAGGTTTGTAGTGACCCCTCCTCTAGTGGCACTGTACAGCTTTACAGCTCATAAGCACAGCAGTGACATTAGAAGTGTATTTCTTGTTTTGCTCCTAGAATATTTGTGTCCTGTGGGTCACTACTGCCCTGCTGGCAGCCCAGAGCCCATACCCTGTCCCTCTGGAAAATATCAGGACCAGGCTGGGAAAAGCCAGTGTGAAACATGCCCAGCAGGAAAGTAAGTGGAATGGAGTCTCTCCTTCCTTTTGATGCTTTCCTTAGGAATTCCCATGTGTGTTTCCCTCTGCCTTAGGCTGCTCTGTGTGTTGTATCCTTTGATATACAAGGCTGGTTTTCTTGTTTCTGCTTTTCTGTCACCTTTCCCTTTACTGTGTCATTTTCTGTACTGCAAGCCTGTGGATCATAGAAGATCCATCCTCTTTGGTCTGTGTGCTGGGATGGACAAAATGGTCCTGACAGGTTGCATCTCAGCAAGTAGTTCCTTCAAGTAATTTCCTTTCTTTTCATTGTGTAGCTTTAGACTGGCACTGTTGTGCAGAGAGTGTTTCTTAGTCTCTGGCAGAACAGAGCCTGGGCTGAGGCAAGACTTGGGGTTGGGGTTGGTTTTTTTTTAGGTTCTGTGCCCTAGAAGATCACCCAGGTGATCTCCAAAAGAACATCTCATTTGGTGTGGTCAAGCCAATGGAATGTCCAGCAGGGTATTACTGCCTGGCAGGAACAAAAGCTTCCAGTCAGTACCCGTGCCCAGAGGGCACCTACAGTAACCAAACCAGCCTGGGAAACCCCAGAGAATGCAAAGCTTGTCCTGGAGGCACATTTTGTGCCCGTGCAGGTAGGAACCATGAATGGCTTCAATACAATCCTAGACTGTTTTGTATCTAGGAGAGTCAAAAAGTCCCACCAGTGGGTGAATTTTCTTCTATGTGCAATTCCTGTCACTGTTAGGTAGCATTTCTAGTGGGATCCCTGGAGTAGAGACTCTTTGTGATCATTTTAAAGGATTTTACAAACTGTATTTTGTAACTTTAATGAAGGAGATTAAGGTGGTTTTGTTTTAGCAAAGATTATTAAAGCAAAAGCCAAGCAGTTTGGGTTCTAGGACTTATTGTTCTTGTTTTGTCTCTTAGTGGAAAGGGATCACCTGTCTATAAAGGTGTTCTAGGAGGATGTTCAGGTCTTCATCTATCAGGTAATCAGTTGTGTAGTTAAATATGGAGGCTGTGGATGGAGCTTTTAAATAACAGAGCTAGTCATAGGACAGTAGACTCTGAAATCCTTGTGGTGACAGGACTTGTCTGGTTTCTTTAGTCCAGAAACTGTGACTTCTGCAATGCCACTGCCTTGTTTGACTTTGTGTTCCTTTTCTCCAGGACTCTCATCCCCAAGTGGTCCTTGTTTCCCTGGCTACTACTGCACTTCAAAGGCCCATGTCCCCAACCCTGTCAATGATGAGACAGGCAGCATTTGCCCACCAGGCCACTACTGCCCTGCAGGCAGTGGCCACCCAGAGCCATGCCCTGCTGGCACCTTTTTACCTCAGTCTGGGATGGTTTATCCTAATGCCTGTCTGCCCTGCCCTGGGGGGAAGTTCTGCCAAGGAGAAGGCCTGGCCAGTGTTTCTGGTGTGTATTTCAAGCTTCTAACACCTTTTTATGTCTCCCAGTTTGGATTTTTTTCACGCTCTCTGGTTGCTTGAACTCAATGCCAAAGCTTTTCTTTCTTACAGGAACATGTTACTCTGGGTATTTCTGTGACCTTGGGGCCACACAGCCAGATCACAAGCACTGCCCCCCTGGCTTCTACTGTCCTGAAGGCTCTGCAGCCCCAGTCCCCTGCAGCCCTGGAAGCTTCAGCTCTGACAGTGGCAAAGGGCAGTCAGCAGACTGTCAGCTCTGCCCAGCTGGGTACTTCTGCAGTGGTGAGTCTCTGCTTCTGTGTTTGGGAGCTGGGGGGGTTCCATGGTGTGATCAAGGTAGACTCCAAATCATTTGTCTTCCAAAACTGCTGTCGGGCTCTTGTTTGTAGTCTCAGGTCACCCAGAACACTTCTTGCTATTACACTTTCTTTGTTCCTTGGCTCAGCCACCCCTTCTGGAGGTCTTGGATGTTTTTAGCCTCTCAGGAAACAGAACCTCCTGGCAAACAGGTGCCTGGTGCTGGCTACCAGCCAGGGGCTCTGCTCTGAGACAGCTGCTCCTTCTCAGAGGTTCCCACCATCTGTCTGCACAAGATGTTTATTTGCTCTCTCCAACACTGAAATATTTGAGGTCACGTTGACAGGAATAGATTCACCCATGAGACAAAGAGGCTTTTCCTTTCTCAAGTGAGGAAGTGAAGCATCAGGGAGAAAATCACTTGAGTGAACCAACACAATTGCTCAGCAGAGCTCATACATTAAAAAAAAAACACAACCAAACAAAAAAAAACAACCAAGAAATATGACTGCACAGGTGGAATTGAACTCTATAAGTGGGATTACTTAAAAAAAAAAAATGTAGACAGCTCCTTTGTAGACATTTGTATCTGGTTTTCTGCACTCCCTCTGCAGTCCATGGAGACAGAGAGACACTTCTGAGGTGCAGTTTATCTTTCCCACTTCAGATGCCTGCCTTAGGAAAGATGAATTGCACTTGAAGTGCAGTTCCTCTGCAAGTACTGGTTCTCTCCAATTACTGCAATGGGAATCTGAACAGCTAAATCAGAAGCAGGCACAATGAGTCCCATGTCCTGGTCTGACTGAACTAATAGAGGAGGGAGGCTGACTATGCTGATAGAGAGTGACACTGTCTGTCCTCTTTTGTACTATCTCCTGAGCCTGATGCTGTTCTTTGTGTCCTAGGTTCTGGAGCACGTGCTCCTGAGCTGTGCCCTGCTGGGCACTTTTGTCTGTCAGGTGCCAACTTCAGCACAGAGCACCCGTGTCCTAAGGGCACCTTTGGCCCCAGGACTGGGGCCACTGGTGAGTCTGACTGTGAGCCCTGCCCAGCAGGTGAGTAGGGACTTGGCACAAGACACCCAGGGGGGCATTTGTGGGGAGGCTGAGGACAAAATGACTTCTCCTTTCATGTTACTGACTTCTCCACTGATCTTCTGCACAGGCCTTCATGCTGAGATGGCTTTTCTTTTCATTTTAGGCATGTACTGCTCAGCACCAGGTCTATCACAACCTTCTGGATTTTGCTATTCAGGCTATTATTGTGCCAGAGGAGCCATCAGCCCAGCCCCCTTCAAACACAGGGTGAGTGCCAGGCAGCAGCACAGTAAACCTAGTGACCTGAGAGCAAACACTGGACTGTCACAATCTGGTAGCTTCTGCTGTAATGTTTTCCAAAGATTCCTGCTCTATATGGGGTTGCTCATGCCTTTTACTGCTGCCCTTCAGAGCTCCTCAGATGCAGTGCCATGCTGCTCCTCATGTTTGCTGGAATATGTTGCTGCCTGCTCATAAATTCTGACAAACCTCCTCTTCTGTAGATGGCACTGGAGTGTGCAGTCTCATATCTCCTGCAAAACATGGCATCAGGGACAGGAGAGCCACTCCTCAGCAGTCAGTGTCCTTTTTATACCAGCCATGGTCTTCACTTAGTTTCAGTGGCAGCAAACTTGCAGGACTCAGCCCTTTCCAGAACCTGTGCAGAACGTTGTGTTAAATCTTCTTTCTTGTTCTCCCCCCTCTCTGTATTTTTCTGATGCAGGTGGAATCTTCCAGCCTTGGTCCCCCTGGTAATGACATCTGTCCTGTGGGGCATTTCTGCCCCAGTGGTACAGAGTATCCTGTGCCCTGTCCTCCTGGATCTTTCTCTCCCATCGTGGGCTTGGAGACAGAGGAGCAGTGCCAGCCCTGCCCAGCAGGACGTTATTGCAGCAGGGCAGGGCTGGCTGAGCTGGCCCAGACCTCGCTGTGCAATGCAGGGTGAGACCCTGAGCAGGGGGGAAGCACAGCTGGCAGGGTGGCTGGAAGGTAGAGTACAGGGACATAACCAACTAAGAGATACTGGGCCTGAATATCTCTTGGCGAGTGCCTTGTGTGCAAATATTTATACTCAGGATTAACTGAACAGCAAAGACTTTGTCCTTAGTCCCATACATTGGCTACATGGCACCTGCCTGATCTCTGTAGGTGTTGCAGAGCCTTCATTTTCCCTTCATGTCTGCCTGGCATCCTGTCCCAGCCTCAAGCACGCTTTGGCACTGTTTTCACCCCAGGTTTGGTGTATGAGAAACCCCTCGTTTAGCCTCCTGATGACACTGGCTGGGCTGTGCCCAGGCATCCTCTTTCCCTTCTGTGTTTTACCTCTTTTCCCACAAGGTGGTGCAATAACCAGGGAAACCATTTCCAGCCTGAGTAACTCGGGCAGGAGGTGCCTTGAGCAATATTTGTCCTTCTGCTGAGTGTGCCTCCAGCAAGGGGCTGCAGGAGCTCAGTTTGCTTTGTCCGTGAAAGAGAATTCTAGAAATTATTTCACTGTGATGAGGTTTCGTGGGGAAACGCTTCTTGCTCTTCAGTCTGATGGAGGAAATCACCATGAAATCTGGTTAGAAGGCAAAGCCAAGCTCAGAAAACAAGCAAGGACTGAATTTTGCTACAGCTTTGCTGTTCTTTTGTGCAGTGTGGGCTAGGAATAGTTTCTTCTTCAGACACTACATCCTTTGAATCCTTGTCTGCAGCCTGCAGTGAGATCATGGCTCTCATTTCCTTGCTGCTTAGCTCCTACAATATTAGTTTTTATATTTCCTGATCTTGGGAGGGAAGCAGTAAAGGGAAGAGTTGATGTAGGAATTAAAGCAGAGGCTTACAAGAAGACTGGGGATAAAAGGAGGCCAAGCAGAGACAGCAGGAACTGAATGTTGGGCCCTGTGCTATTGAAGTAAAAAAAGGCTTCCAGAATGAAAATGCTGGAAACAGCTTAGTGCAAAAAAAAAAAAAGCCTTTTACCAGGGCTTTCAGCTGTGCACTACATTACAGATGCAGGGGGGAGGTTCCTAGCAAAACTGAAATAAATTGCATTTTCAAGGGATATTTCTTAATGTGCTGGCCCTTGGTTTTTCCTAGTGCCTCCCCCACCTGCTGCCTCTGAACAGGGTGGTGAGCTTGTTATTTCAGGCCTGAATCCTCCCCCCACAGGTACGTCTGCCTGGAAGGCAACTCTGCTCCCTGCCCCTCTGATGGGATTCATGGATACAGATGTCCCAGTGGCTTCTACTGTCCTGCAGGCACTGGGCTGGAGCTGCCCTGTGAGCCTGGCACGTTCAGCCCTGCTCCTGGGGCCAGTGACTGCCTCCCCTGCCCAGCAGGCATGGCCTGCAGCTCAGGGGCCACTGTGCAGCCCCTGGGCTGCCCCCGAGGTGAGCAAACCCTGGTGTGCAGCAAAGCCCTGAGCCACAGGTGGGCAGGTGAGCTGGGTGCCTGCCCAGCCCTTCCCAGCTGAGCCACAGCACTGGGACACTCCAGGGGATGGGTTATTTGCCATGAGAGGCAGCTCAGCGTTCCTTCCTCTTCTTACCTGTCTGAGCAGGGTCTCCTTCACCTCTCTGTGCAGGTTACTACTGTCCCCTTGGCACTGCTGTCCCTGTGCCCTGCCCTGAGGGGACCCTGAATGCCTTGGAGGGGGCAGTGGCCCCCACTGCCTGCAAGCTGTGCCCAGTGGGGAGGTACTGCAGAGGAGATGCCAACTGGGAACCTGATGGTGAGTTGGGTTAATAACAGACCCCCCAGAACAGAGGGGCTGCAGGTTCAGGGCTGAAGGGAGCAGGGAAGTAGAAAACAGTGAACAGAGGTAGTAAAGGTTGTTGAAGGGCACCCTTCTGCATATCAGCCATTTATTTTCTCTCTTCCATTCTTTTAACTGAGCATTCATTTTGGATGTTCCTTTTTTTTGGTACTGCATTACTATCCTTGTCCCTTGGGTTTTTTTCCCACTTTCTCTATTTTTGCTTTTAATGTTTTTTATTGCTCTTTTTTCTGTCCTCCTAAATCCTTCCCCTTCCATTTAAGCACAGAGTAATTGCCACTTGCCTTTGAACATAGAATTGTCACTTCATATGTCACTGGACATATGAAAAGGTTGGACACATAGAAAGAAGAGCAGCAGAACTCTTTTCCCAGAAAATGAAGTAGGGAACCTGTTGGAGAAGTGAGAAGGTAAAATGATGTCAGATGAGGTCAGTGCCGGTAAAGAAAGGAAGTGATAGAGACCAAAGATTGATGGAGAGGAGGGAAGGCAAACCACAGGAGAACAGCCCAGGATATCAGCAGTGACAGAACAGGGCAAGGATGCCCTTCAGCTTCTCTTCTCTTGAGTTATTTGCCTGTCTCTGAGGGTTTGAGGAGGTGCCTCTTCACTGACCATGGGGCCATGGGCTGGCAGTTGCCATCTTCTGTGTTCTCCCATGGCAGGTCTGTGTTCAGCTGGATACTACTGTGAAGGAGGAGCCACTGATGCCATTCCACGTGGCACACCCACGTTCCCGCTCAGTGGGCGCTGCCCACCTGGGCACTATTGTCCAGAAGGTACTAACTTCCCAGTTGCCTGCCCAGTTGGGACCCTGAACAATGCCACTGGTGAGTGTGACTCATTGCTGGTGGCCATGGTAAGGGGTGAAGGCTGCGGGTCACTGAAGGGTGTTGGTACCCTCAGCCAGGCCTGATGGTGGCAACGTGTTATCAGTACCAGTAAGTGCTGATCGTGCTGCGACTGCACTGGGGGTACTTTCATCTCTCTCCCTGACCTTGACTTTGGTGTCCTCCTCAGGTGCTGCCTCCCCAGAGAGCTGTGTGCCGTGCTATCCAGGGTCCTTCTGTGCCAGCATTGGGTTGAGTTCTCCAACAGGACCTTGCACTGAGGGATTCTACTGCCCAGCAAACTTCAGCTCCATCAGCCCCACAGCATTCCTCTGCCCTAAGGTACTGCTTAGTGCCAGCTGGGCACTGAGGGGGGTGGCAGAGGGTCACACAGCCTGATTGAGAAGTTGATTGCATCCACACGGAATGTTGCCCTAGGCTTTGGTAATTCTGGGTGTCACCCTTTACACAGACCCTAGGTTTGCCACCATCCCCATGCAATCCTATTCTTTCCCTGTCATTGCCAGGGTCACTTCTGCAGGGCAGGGACAGCCCACCCAGCCCCCTGCCCTGCTGGGGAATACCAGCCAGCCAGGGGCTCTGCATCCTGCATTCCATGTCGGAGAGGTTTCTACTGCCAGGAGATGGTGGCAGGAGACCCCAGGCGCTGCCCACCACATTCCTACTGCCCTGCAGGTACACTGAAACTTGCATGCCAGCTATGCCAAGGATTCAGGGGGTGTGTGCCTCACTGGGAGCCCAGAGTTGCACAAACCTAATGTGTGTCTTCTTGTCGGCCAAGTGCCAAGGAGGTGGCAATGAGCAAAGGTGGCAGAGCTGTCACCTTGCTTTCTGGGAGTCATTTGTTATGCTCTGATAGGGTTCTACACTCCTGTCAGGTCACAGCAGTCCTCCTAGGGCTTTTTATTGTCTCTGTGGTCTCCCTTTCAGGCACACAGGTTCCTCTCACATGTCCTGAAGGCACCTTCACTCCAGCAAATATGACTGGCCTCTGGGATGAGAAGGAATGCCTGCCTTGCTTACCTGGCCACTACTGCAGGTTATGATTCTATTTCAACCTGGCCTTTTTTCACTGGTCTTAAGCAGTTTGGCATCCTTGCTTTGTTGCTGATAAGTTGATGCTAAGTCCCTCCAGCTTCTCTGCCACACCTCTCTCATTCAAAGAAAAGAAATGCTTAGATGTAGCTTTTGGCTACAGAGGTATTGGATCTGTGAATTTTGGGAGGCATCTCAGAGAACTCTGATGTCATTGTCATGATAAAAGTGGCATCTGCAAGAGAGAGTTGGTAGTGTCTGAAAACATGGAAGTAATCCAGAAAGTCTCCACAATTTCATCTGAAGCAATTTGCCTGTGTTCATGGAGTTTGAACTCACAAGTTCCTGACTCATTCTAGTCCTCTGCATGTTTTTCATCTGGAAAAACACGTGTCTCCTTTCTCTCTTCTGTCACTGTAAGAAGTCCCAGTTTTGCTGCAGACCTCAGGGTGCTTTGCATCAATCCTTGCTCTGCTCCTGCACCAAATCATTAGCAGCAGGTCCTAAATACATCCTTCCTGTCCCCTCTGCTGCAGGCAGGGCCGGCTGGAGGGGCGTTGTGCTGCTGGCTACTTCTGCCTGGCTGGCAGTTCCCAGTCCACTCCCCAGGGCCACAGCTTTTCCTGGCCTTTCCTGCCCGGCTGCCAGTGGGGTCAGGTGTGTGCAGGGCTGTGTCCTGCAGGTAAGTGAGAACCTCAATATTTCAGGGACAGAATATGGCACAGAATAGATTGTGATCTCTTCTTTGAAGTTGTTGTTGCTCGTTGATTTTTTGCTGGTTTTACATTTTTAGAACATGGACGTGTGGCCAAAAAGGCCACTGAATTGGTGGTGCTAGACTGGCTTTGAAGGCTCTATATGCACAGCAGCATCTCAACAACCTTGTAGATGTTCATCCAACAAAAACAGAAGACTCTTGCTGAGTCATTTTTGCCCTTGGAGGGCTTACCTGTTTTGCTTTCATCTCTTTCCCATCCGTTTCTATAGGTTTCTACTGCCTGGAGGGATCAGAGGTACCTGTCCCATGTCCTGCCAATACTATTAGAGAAGTTCCAGGGGCTGTCAAGAGAGAAGACTGCCTGCCCTGTCCACCAGGCCACTGGTGCAAAGCAGGTAGGAACTCAGAATTAAACTTTGTTGCTTTTCAGCAGAGTTGTGTGTGTTCCTGAGTCTGGTGAGGCAACCTCTGGTACCAGACACTGTGCTGTGGAACAGCCCTTGCAGCAGGACACAGTCTCTAGTGATGAGCTCCAGTGTCTGTGGAGAAAGGAGACGTTTAACACTGTTGATAGAATGTACTTTTCCAGCAAACATTGGAAGTGTAGGAGGGCCTGAGCTCACAATCAGTGTCCAGATATCTGTGTGCCATCTGTCAGAAGAGGGGTTTGGGATGTGCAGGTGGGTTCTTCACACACACAACAGTTCAGGAGAGGCCCAGGGAGGAGGACACAGAAGGTGCAGCAGTTGAGATGACTCCTTAAAGCCCTGTTTTCTGCTCGGTAGGGGATGCAGAGGCCTATCCGTGTCCATCAGGACACTACTGCTTCGGGGGCAATGGCACTGAGCACAGCAGCCTGCTGGCACCTCAGAAGTGCCCTCCCCAAACCTACCGCCAGCGCCCCGGGGCTCGCAGCCGGGGGGATTGCCAGCCCTGCCCCCCGGGCTACCACTGCCCCTTCTCAGGTAAGCACCAGGGGAAAGCAGCCCTTCCCACCTCTAGAGTTCATTACAAGACTCCCTAAGGTGACACAGGGAAAGGACTCCCTTCTGTAGAAGCCCTTCTGGCCATTCAGCCTCCCCTTTCTTCTTCATTCCTTTCTCTTCCTAACAGGTCTGACCAGTTTTGAGGATTATCCATGCCCCCCAGGACACTGGTGCCCTGGTAAAGGGGATGCTTTCCTTTGTCCACCTGGCACTGCCAGGATCCAGCCTGGTGCAAAATCATTGGAAGAGTGTCATCCCTGCTCACCTGGCTACTACTGCCCAGACCCAGCACAGACAGGGCTGCCCAACACCCAAGGAGTACCCTGTGGACCTGGCTATGAATGCCCAGCAGGTGATATGACCATGCTCCTTTATTGTTGTGGTTTTTTTTTTATTTCCAAACATTTCTGAGTCTAGAAGGCTGAACAGTGAACCAGCAGGCACAGCAATGACTATAGACCCATTCTTGCAGCATCTCTCCTAGGATATGGTCACTGATGGCTTTCAAAGTGGGTTTATTACCCTGAAACCTTTTCTTTGCTTTTGAACCTCCTCTTTCTCCAGCCTCCCTTCCTGCTCCTGTCTAGCTGAGATTCCCAAAGGAAATGGTCTAGGCCTAGAAAAGGATCTTTTGATCATCCAGGGCTAGACATTCAGGTGTTAGCATTTCATGATAAATACCAAACTGGTTCCCAACAGATTTGTGCCCCTTTGCGAGCAGTAGGATAAGTGTAGTGTTTATGGACAGTCACACTTGATACAGCCTTGCTGTTATCCTGTTCTGGGAATGGCACCTAATCACTCTTCCCCTTTTTTCCATCAGGTTCAGTAAATCCAAAGCCTTGCAGGCCTGGTTTATACTGTGGTGCTCACACAGCTGTGCCTTCTGTGTGCCCTGCTGGGTATTACTGTCCTGAAGGATCATCAACATACACTGGCCCCGAGCAGCTGTGAGTAGCTTGCAGGTTTGGTGCAGCCAGTTTTAAGTTTCTAAAAACTCTGAATATTGTGATATGTGCCTGTGATAAAACCTGAGTTAATGCTTCACCTCAGTCTTTGTGTATTGTGTAATTACGTGATGGATCCTGGATCCATCCCTGAATCCAGAAATCAAACATTTTCAGAGACCTCCTCCCCTGTTCCTGCCTTGTTTTTCCTTCCAGGTGTGTGTTTCCCTACTACTGTCCCCCAGGCAGTGCCCACCCACTGCCCTGTGAAGGAGGATACATGGCCCTCAGCTTGCCTGGCCCAAGGGATTCATTTGAGAAATTCTGCAGAATCTGTGATGCAGGCACCTATCGTAGTGACCCTCTCATCACATCTCCCTGCCAGCCCTGCCCAGCAGGCTTCATCTGCCCACAAGGTACGTGGAGCTGCCACGGAGCAGGGGGCAAGAAATAACAGATGAATTGGCTCCCAGAAGGTTTTAATTTCTATGTGGGCCCAGCTCTCAATCCTCTAGTTATAGGTTCCTGCTGTCCCATGAGTTTGTGTCCCATGTTGTTGTGGTGGGTTGTTAGGAGAGCTTAGAGGAAGGGGTCAGTGGTGGTTTGGATGTTGGTGTCCTGTCTCAGGGATGACCTCTGAGGCCCTTGCAAACCCTGTTTTCCCCAACTTTTTGGCTTAGCTAAGAGACCCAGAATTAAGGAATTGCAGAAGAGGAAGAGTGAATCCAGGGGTTCAAAGATTGCTGTGTGACAGCCCCTGCTGCTTGCATCCTGCTGGGCTGGGGTGCAGGGGGACAGCTTGACAGGCTTTTGAAAATCTCTGGTGGCTGCCATCCTGAGTTCAGTTCACTGATGTGTAGCAGTTCTCCTGCTGGACAGAGAGGAGCAGATCGTGCCTAACCACCTTTGCCACTGGATTTGTCCAGTGAAACAGCTAGAGAAAAAGAATCAAGTTTTATATTTAAATTGGAAGATGCCAAATATTAGTTAGCTTAATATTTAAATATACATATGTATGATTATAGATATTTGTGTGTGTGTGTATGTATAACTGGAAGAATTAAGTGATCTCTGCCTGTCTCTCAGCACCTTCTTGGTCCTTAAGCAGTGTGTGTGTCTGAGACAACCCACCACTTTCTCTAGGCAGTGAGAGTTACCACCAGAAGCCTTGCCCCAGTGGCTATTACTGTCCTCCTCTGGCATCTGCCCCACTGCCCTGTCCCCCAGGGACCCATGGAAGCAGCAACTTGGCAATGCATAGAGAGGATTGCCAGGCCTGTCCTGCTGGCACCTTCAATCACCTTCCTGCCCAGGCTGCCTGTTTCCCCTGTGGCAGCTCTTCTTCCTCTCAGCCTGGTGAGTTACAGTTTGTGAATGAAACTCTCATCTCTGTTAAGGGAAAGACTAGGAAGGAAATCATCTAGAAGTTTTATTTCCCAGCCTGGTGTCGTGATGGACCTCAAGAGCCCTGGGATCCTCATGATGTGTGTTGTCAGTTCCCTGCTCCTCTTCCTCTGTTCCACCCAGAAGAAGAATTCACTTTTCAAAGCACACCCAGTTGAGGGAAATTGGTCTCATCTTCAAAAGAAGGAAGATAGGAGCAGCCCCACTAACTCTTGCTCTCTCATTGCTTTGAAAGCAGTGGAGTTTCACCTAGAGTGGTTTTGCCCTGCATTGGGAAGCCTGCATTAAGCATAGGTGTGTTTTGGAGTCAAAATTGGGCAATTAACCCTGTCCAGCTTGGGCCATGATAACGTGGGAAAAGGCTGGGCAATGGGAGGGTAGGCAGCAAAGCACAGCAGAGAGGGCAGGTGCTGGGCAGAACTGCCCCAGCATTGCAAAGCAAGTGGATTTGGGAGTGTTGGGGCACAAGAGAGGGGCTCAGCAGCTTTGATTTTGGCTCAGTCCTTGCCCTGTTCTTCATGCACCGTTTAAAGGAGTGCTTGTCAAAAATGCCCCTGCTGCAAATGATCAGCTGAGCTTTTCTGCATCTCTTGTTAAATGGGCACTTCATGAAAGGGTCTAATGATTGTGTTGGTGGAGCAAAAGGCAGGTTGGCTCCAGCTGGCTTTCCTGTTGGCTCTGCTGTGCCAGTGGGGCAGCAGCCTCCAGGAGTGTCACTGAAAGGAGCAGTCAAAGAGCACTAAACACAGGAACTGCTCCCTTGTGGTGACCACTCTTTTGTGAACCATATTCCTTACCCTGATGGCCATTCTAAATCCAACCTCTTCTCAAAGGTGCTACCAGCTGTACCTGCCACGGGCTGAACAGAGCCTTCCAGCACTCAGATGCCTCCTGTATCTGCCAGGCAGGGTATGTTTACTATGATGAGAGAGGCAAGGAACACTCTGACAGCAACAGCGACCAGGACTGCCAACCTCAGGTGAAATGTGGCTTCAGAACAACGTTGCTGTATGACATGCAGGAGAGGGAAAATAGTTCAGTGCTTTCGGCCCTGTCTCAGGGGGTGTGTGGGTGTGTGCAGGCTGAGCTTGGGTCTCTGGGCTGCAGGCACAAAAGCAAGTCCCTTAGGTGGTTTTTTTGAGACCCCTGACCTTTTCTTGTAGGATAATGACATTTGTCTTCTTTACCAGAATCCTGTGAGTATAAATTCATAAGGGCTGGAGACAAGATTCTTCCATTCTGGGGCAGTGGGGACCAGCACAGGGTTTCAGATAGATGACAGATGCAGGAATTTAAGTCTCCAAATGGTTACTATGGAGTTCTTAATCAGATCTGCTTGAGGAATTCGGATGGGAAGTTAAATAGTTGTAATCTTTCTCCCATGCTTCCCAAGTTGTCTCTCGATGTCGGATCCACCTCCGTGTCATTAGTAGGGATGGGAGAGGAAGAGAACTGGAGGGATGCTGCATTTTGGGTGGCAGTGCTTGATCTTGTGTGGTTTCCCAGGTTGGGTGGGTGTTGCTGTTGCAGGTGGCTGAGCTGTGTGCTCCTGGGGAGGTCCGTCTGGCAGCCACCCGCCGCTGCGCCCTGCCCGAGCGCCACGACTGCTCCCCTGCCTGCGGGCCTGCGGGTGGAGAGCTGGATGCAGAGCTGGGCATGTGAGTCTCAGCCCTACCTCTCACTAAGAAGCACTTCATTAATTCTGACTGCCTGAGTGACTGATCCCAGGAGGCCATGCCAGGGTAGGGCTGTGGGAAGTGGTTTTGAGGAACTTTCCATCTCCTCTCGGTGGAGATACTGGCCTTCACTGACCTCATTCCTCCACCTGGAGAGTGTGCCTGTGTTTCCAGCATTACCTGCTGATTTTGTATGCTTGGGTGGAGGCACCAGAAAGAACTCTGTGTAATGAGATGAGCGTGGACAGAGCTCACATTTTCTGAGGCAGACCTTTTCCTTGTACCTCAGGTGAAGCCTCAGGAATGGGGATGGTCACTCTGCTACATCTTGACCAGAACTGAGGAAACTGATCCTCATTCCTGCCTCCCTTGAATGATGCCTAAAACATTGAAGCTAATTCTTGTCAGATAACACCATGTTTTTCACTTTGTGAATGAACTTCTGTATAGCAAAATCTTCGGGCAGAAGATTGCCCAGAAATGTAGTGTGTTAGAATTATAGTCTGTTATTTCCCCCATTTTCTTAAAGCAGAACTTCAGGGGGGGGATTCATGAGGTTCTGTTACAGGGTTGAAATTGATCTCTCCCTGTTAGAGAGTGGGGTATCCCATCTTTGGCCCTTTGCACCCACTGGACAGCAGACAGGACTGGGTGAGATGGGTTGTGAGTTTGCTCTATCCCATTTTCCATGGATATAGAGCAGGCCCAGATATTGTGTAGGCTGTGAGACACTGGAACATGCTTGACCATCAGTACGTTGGAGTTGTCTGCTCAGGAATTACAAGCAATCAAGACCTTTTTTCTGCTTTATAGATGTCACTGCAAGCAGTATGTGTCTGCTGAGGAGCTCTGTGACCAACTGTGTGTGCTGAGAGCCCCACAGATCTCCTTGGGATTTGATATCAATAGAGAGCTGCTTCTGAGGGTGAATGGAGGAGAAGTGAGGGTGAGTATTGAGTAGGGGGCTGCTTTCTTAGCATACAAGTCTGGAGAGAGCCCTTAGAGATGACAATTAAGTGAAGGGACTCCTGGGGGTGAGGTTACAGAAGGATGTGAAGCAGAGAGAAGGAGGAGATGCTCAGTATGTCTCACAACCTAGAGTACTGATCAGGCAGGAGGTTGGTGCATTTATGAGAAATGACAGTTCCTTGATGGTGGGGAAAAAACCTGACTGAGGCAGTCTTGCATAGCTGAAGGTAAGGCTGATCACAAACAAGAGGCTGAGCCCAGGGTTGATCCTATCAATGATCAGGGTTTCCCTCTGCTTTTTAACAGGAAGTGGCAAATGTCCTGGGCCCAGATGAACATGTGCAGAAAAGCCAGTGGGTGCACTTGGTTCTGTTCAGTCCCAGTGGAGTCCTTGGTTTCATTGTCTCCAGCACAGATGTTCTGGATGCAGTTCTCATGGGTAAGGATTGACAGCTCCTGAGAGTGAACCCAACTTCCAGCCAGGCTGAGCTATTTGTTTCAAGTTGGCACAGCAAGTTGGCACAGAGGGAATTTATTTCACTCCAAACTGTTTACAAAGTATGGAAAGATGTCATTCTGTCTGGGAGTAAACAATGGGGAGCTGCACTGGCTGCACAGTTGGCTCTCTGGCAATGGGTCAAATAAAGATTGTAGGATGTTTTTGGCCTTCCAAGGAACTAGAAGGAAACTCCATTTGGAGGCAAATCCATTGGCAAGCATGTGCTGGCTCCTGATGGCAGTTGTTCCTCATTTACACCACGTAACAGAGGGCACTATTTGGCTTTGTGAACTGTAATTGCCCACAGATGCAAAATGAATTGTTCCCCATGGCCAAGGGTGAGGGGTTTTCACGTGCTGCTCATTTTGTGGAATTCATTCTGGTTTGTTCTGTTGCCTGTGGCAGGAGATTTTACGTCAGAGCAGTTGCTGCAGAAAGGTCGTCGAGGCCAGAGGACTTCCTCCAAAGCCATCCCTGCCCTGCCTGTGGTTCCTAACCCAGTGGTATGTTTGGAAGCAGGAGACACGATCCTGTTCCACCTTAGCATCAATTCCCAGAGTAAGTGCTGTTTGGGTCTGTGAGCTCTTGGCAGATCTATGTGTCCAGACCCGTTCCCAGCAATGACTCCACACATGGTGGTGCTGCATGTATGAGCACATTCCTTCACCTCCCTCCCTCTCTTGCCTTCAGGGGATTCCAGAACTTCAGTCTAGGCTCTGCCAGTGACTTACCTGGGGTTTTTTAAGTTTTTGACTGGGTTTCTATAGAATAGAGAGCATATTTTTCCTCTGCTGGAGAGTATAAGTCTTTGTTGGACAATAATGCATCCCTCAGTCAAATGGCAGCCCACTGCAGGGCCCTGTAAGAGCCATGCAGTCTCATACCTTTGCCAGACAAGTGTCAGCTGTCCTAACCGAGGTGGGTCAGAGCTGCTGAGACTGTGCTGAACTGTTCCCAGATCGTGCATCCAGTCATTACCCTGTTTATCAGAAGCAGCACCTCTATAACAGCAACCCAGGCTGGGACTTTGGGCCCTTCCGAAGGCTAGACCACCTCATCCAGGAGACTCATCTCAACATCTCCTGGTAAGATCTGCTGTGATTAATAGTGCATGTGTCATGTGCAGGACTTGACAGTGAGTCTTTCATGGAATCATCAGCATCCATCACTTGGCAGTGACCAGGATGTGGAAATGCCAGAATTGGGTGTGTTCGAGTCCCTGTATTTAAGCACCATCACAGATGGAGGCCCAAGGAAGCTTGGATCAACAAGTGCCTTCCTTACTTCTCCCTTTTAGGTTTGCCCATGTTTTCCTGGAGTCTGGGACATACGTTTTCAGGGATAGGACCATTCAGGAGCACTTCTTGATTGTGACTGTGAATGAAGCAAATGTGGCCTGTGACCCCAGAGCTGTGCCCTTCCAGCCCTCTTCTCTGTTCCAGCTGGCCAGACATGGGGTTTTGAAGCAAAAGGAACTGAACTTGGCTCCTAACTGGGCTGCTATCACAGGTACAGCTCAAATACTGTGATACCTACCTTGATGCTTAGCTTTGACCTTTCTTGTACCTCTTTGGGTGTGTTTGGATTGTGTTTTGTTTTGGTGTTTTTTTTAATATCACAAAAGCACTGGTTTTGTCAGTTTTAATCTCTTTCTCCTCTGGAGTTTCCCAAAGGTCACTGCTCTCTAGCCAAGAACCTGCCTGTGTAGGAGCTGAATCAGGGAGAGAGGAAAGAAGCAGTTGTGTTTCTCCCCACACCCTGCTTGAAGAATTCATGTCAATTGAGAGCTTTGTTTTCCTTGGCATGAGAGCAGAAAGTGCCAGTGTTTCCTGATAAACTAAACTGAAATAAAATGCATCATTTAAAAGTTCATTTAAGGCTAAACACGAGAGCAGGTAAGGGCTTTCCTCAAAGCCATACCTCTGGGGAAGTGCTGTGCCCTTCCCTTGGCCATCAGTGAGAGGACAGTAAAGAAACAGAAATGAAAGTGTGTCTTGCCATCATGATCCTTGGTTCTGTCACCTTCAGCTACCAGTGCTGAGAACATTTTGCCTCCTCACCTGCATGCACTGAGCAAGGGGAGCAGCAGAAGCCCATGTGATGAATATGAATGTTGCTAAATGTTGGGGGTTTTTTTGGGGGGGAGAGTGAAGTGTAGAAGGCAGACTGTTCTATTGATACACTCTATGTCCTGTGTGTCTCACTTTTTCCATCCCTGTTGGCTTCCCCAGTGGTCCTCTTTGTCCTGGCCTTCCTAATTGTGGTGCTGACAACTTTGGCTATAGTGTTCCACCCTGCTGTCCCCATCATTAGCCCCCTGAAGAGCTGGAAGCCACGATGGAGGAGCCTGAGTGAGCCACACATCCCCCCAGAGTACATCCTCCTCAAAGACAGGTAGGATAAGGTGGATACCAGGGGCTCAGACCTTGACAGTACCAAAGCATGTCCTACTGCAGTTATGAACTCTCTCAGTCCCTGATGCTGGATTTCTTGCCAGGTTTACAGCACACTGAGTTTCCAGCTGCACAGGGAGTTTCTTGCTATTCCCCAGGAGTTCCCCAGTGGTATTCCAGCTCTCTTCCAGAATAACAGCTCTGTTGTGTCTTCTGCACAGAGCACCTGAATTACCTGGCCTAGGCTTCTCCTGCATATTTTTACTTCAAAATCTGGACAAGAAACCTGTCTTTCTGCTTGAACTAGGCTGGTGCTACTGCAGTGTCTGATTTTCCTGAGAAGAATGAGATGCTCTTCACCCTTTTCTGTCCTTCTCTCCAGCCTTCAGTTCTATCAGGCGGTTGGTCCTCATGGTTCTGGAGAAGATGCTGCCTTTGGAGAGACAGGAGCTGCACATAATGCAGGTGAAGTGCTGTGCCAACCCCTCAGGTCTTCTCCCATTGGCTTCTTCCCACTAACTCCCCATTCTGTTCTCTGTTAACTCTCTGGTATGATACTGTGAAACGTGCTCACCAGAAGTTTGTGCACACACATCAGGTCACACAGGCACTTTGGCTGCTGTGCACCCCCATGTTTGTGCACATTTATACACACACACATCTCAATTCTAGGTTTATTTGGCCTCTTCAGTTGTGGAGTGTAATCTGCTGTCCTTGGTAAGGGTTAGTGTTCCCTTCCTGAGGAGTTAGGAGGGTAAGTGACCAGCCCTGACAAGTATTTTAAAACAACAGTGGGTTCAAAGGGCTGGTGAAGAAAATTAAAATCTTTAAAAATATTTCCTGGGGTCCTCCCTTTGCTCATTCTGTTCTCAGAAGTGAGTCCTGGGCCTTCTTTGCCTTCTGGGGATAACCTCATCTTGGGAATTTCGGGATGTTCACGCGGCACAGCAAGCCCAGCAGATGGCACCATCTGGTGATGCTGAGAACAGCTCACAGAGAAGCACCAACCTGACAGCTGATAGTAACGCTCTGTCCTGCTCCCCCCTCGCTCCCCTATCTCCTGCCTCACTCACTTTCCTTCTACAGAGTACACGAAATTCTGCTGCCTCCTGTGGACAGGTAGTGCCCCTCCTAGGCAACAGAACAGGCTTGTGGGCAGTGGGTAAGTGTGAGACTTGCCTTGTGTTTCAGAGGAGCGTTTTGCGCCGCGGGTTCTGGAGGATTTCAGTGTCCGCACCCTGTACGACAAGCTGGAGGATCAGAACTTGCACCTGGCATCGCAGCTGGCAAAGCAGAGGGGGGATGTGGTGGTGTTTTACAATGGGATCAGCCAGCAGATCCAAAGGCTGGTGGTCAGTGTAAAAAAGCCACTGAGGGAAAGGAGTCTTGGAACGGTGAAGTTTTGTGAGATAGATGGTTCCCCTGAAGTTGTAGTTTAATTGGACATGAAGGACATGGAGCTCCTGGAGAGAGGCCAGAGGAGCAACAGAGATGATCCTTGGGCTGGAGCAGCTCTGCTCTGGAGCCAGGCTGGGAGAGTTGGGGTGTTCAGCCTGGAGAAGAGAAGGCTCCAGGGAGACCTTAGAGCAGCTTCCAGTGCCTGAAGGGGCTCCAGGAAAGCTGGGGAGGGACTTGGGACAAGGGCAGGGAGGGAGAGGACAAGGGGGAAGGGATGAAAACTGGAAGAGGGAGATTGAGGTGAGACATGAGGAGGGAATTGTGGAGTGTGAGGGTGGTGAGAGCCTGGCCCAGGTTGCCCAGGGAAGCTGTGGCTGCCCCATCCCTGGCAGTGTTGAAGGGCAGGTTGGATGGGGCTTGGAGCAGCCTGGGCTGGTGGGAGGTGTCCCTGCCCATGCAGGGGGTTGGATCTGGATGATCTTGAAGGTCCCTTCCAACCCAAAATATTCTGGTACCTTACTTTGCCATAAAATAGTTATGCTTATCTCTGCTGTGAGAGGCAGAATATGGGATGGGCAGATTGTGAAGCTTGCAGAGTATAATGGTGCTTCTCTCTGTAAACAGGACATGGTGCAAGGACTGGACTCCGAAGGCTTGAAAGTCTCTGCTAAGCAAAGGATTTGTGTGCATGAACCTGCAGACAGCAACGGGGCAGCTGTGGGCTTTGAGCAGTGTGATGGGTACTGGGGCAGCAACTTCCAAGCAGGTGAGAGAACCAGAGTGCAGAGCAAGAGATAAGCTGGGTGTGAGGGTGTCAGTGAGCTGGTTAAAGGAAGGCAAGGCTCACTCCCAGGGGAAGAGATCCCACAAGACTGTGTCTTCCAGTGGTGGTGAAGTTCTGTAAGAGCTGACAGCCTGTTTCATGTGAATTCAATGAGAAGACAGGTCTGTCAGCTTAGGGATGAGCAGAGAGCAGGAAATGTTACAGCATGAGGCATCTTGGAGCCATCTTGTGGAATTTCCAAAGCAAGGTTCCTGTTCTTGGTTTGGCTCCAGAGATCATTGCATGTGGTTCTGTAGAAGTCCATTTAAATTGCTTGTCAGATTCCTTAGGTGCTCCATGGCAAGAGGCAACAGAGCTAATGAAAGCTCTGGAGATGCTGCTTGGGAATGCTCTGTACAAGAATGGAGCTGTGAAACAAGAGATGGAGCAGAAGGTCCAAGAGCAGGATGTGCTGGCAGTTCTACCCTCACCGGACCGCCCGGCCAGTGCCAGTAAATCTGAAGTAGTGGAAGGGCAAGTGAGTTACAGGTGTCTGTTGTTGGGCCACCTCTCAGCTTTCTGTTTTTTTTTCCAATTGCCCATTTTTTTTAACTCTTGGGCTCTTTTTATCCCACAGGGTCACAAGGTGCCTCAGCAATGTGAGCTCTTCAGTAGGAAAGATGCTTTTTTCAGCTTCCCTGGACATGAAGAACCAGGTAAGGGCAGTGACTTCATTGTGGGTGCCCTGGGTTCTTTTCAGAGATCACAGCAGAAGGCTTGTGCAGTGCAGTCTAGGCTGAGTGAGTGTATGTATGTTTGCCATCATAGCAAATGTATAATTTCTTTTTTTCCCCTTTATCTATTTCTTGTTTTCACAGTTGTTTCTGATTTGTTTTGTTTATTTCCTGAGGTAAACAACTGAAAGCCACTTCTTCCTCCTCTCTTCCTCTGTGGAGGAGCTTTCATCTCCACAGACCCTTTACACCTATATATTAAGCTATTGTAGGGAAGAGGTTTGGTGTCACTATACTAATTAAATATGGGGAGGTCAGGCAAATTCTATCCTCTGAGTTCTGTGATGTTCACAGCCTCTGCTCTCTGCTCAGTACAGCATTGCCTTGTGGCAGCACGTGTGTTGCAGTCATCCAGCCATGAAGAGCCTCCTCTTCCCTCAGGCTTAAAAGTGCCACCTTGTTTTCTTCAGGTTTAGATCTTCAGTTGGCTTATCTGACTGAGTTGGAGGTGGAGGACCTGATAGCAGCTTCCCCCCTTGCCAAGACTCTGTGTGACATCAAGCAAGCTCTGGTGGATCCAGGTACCAAAGCTTAGTCTGGGTTGCAGTTTCTGTTTCCCTGTAGTGGATGGGATACAAGATTACACGGAGGGGGGAAATGTCTCACCCTTGGTGAGATACACACACAAACGTCTGCTGTTGAGCTGCAGGTCATTGCAAAGAAGTCACCAAAAGGTCAGTAAGCAGATCTAAGTGCTTGACTAATTCACATGGGTAGACTTGTTTCCTTCTTTCTCTCAGCAGGTGCTCACACAGAGGATTTTTGTTCCTTCTGAATTCATTTGTTAGAGGTTTTCTGTTCATCAGAAAAGGTTCCTGACAAAAATGTTGTAATGTAGCCAAGATCTGTGACCTCAGGGGGCAATTTACCAGTCAGAGAATACAGGGTTGTTTCTCTTAATGCTTTGTAGCAGTAAATAAACAAAGAGTTAACATAAGCAGAATGCCTTCTGAACTGAATGTTTTCCTCAAGCTGCTGCTGCATTTTCAGACTGTGAGGCTTAGAGTTTGAAATGATGAAAGCTGTGGCTTGGTGTAATTAGGGGTGGATCATTTGCATTATTTTGAAATTCAGATTCATTGAGCTTTGCAAAGGCCTGAAAAAAACTATCAGTGTGCACTGTGCAGCTTGACACGTGCTCTAGAGCCAGAGGGTTCAGTGCTAGGTGTAGATCCTGGTGTTCTGCCCACTGGGTCAGGCTGCCTTAGTGGTGGCACAGCAGGCCCTTGATGCTGTCCACTCAGTTTGCACTCTGCTTTCTGTTTTGAATTTCTGTAACAGACAGCAAACATCAAACAAGCGTGGGGAGCTCAGCTCTCTTCTGAGCTGCTGGATTCTTGGGCCACAAAGAGGAATGAAGCTCTGCTGCTGGAAATAAAGAGGAGCTGCATTGCTCGAGGGACTGAAGAGACAGAAGCACAACTATTTCATTTTCTGCAAAGGAAAATAACCAGCAGCTCATATTCTTGAGGATCCCAGCTTCTCCTTGGCAGTGGCTAGAGGTGGTTGATGGGAGAGAGTGTGTGTTTGTGGACAGAGCTGCAATCCCTGACATAACAGAATAGATACGTGTTTAGTTAGAGATGTACTTGGTCAAATATGTAATGAACAACCCATATTCTGTTTGCTTAACCTGATTGAAATACTTTTAACAATTGCCTTGCACTGTCAATAATCTGTAGACTTGAGAAGGGAGCTGAGGTTCTTGACATTGTTTAATAGTTTGATTGTTGAGTCAGTAAAGCAGAAATTGTGTGAGGCTCCTATTTATTAGTGCAATTGGTCCAGCCTTTCTGTTCTCTGATAGGAAGGGTATTTGTAAGGATTTTTCAAATACAGTTTAAAGCCACACTTTTTAAGCTCTGCCCAGCACCTCTGTGTTGTCTGTGCATGGCTTCAATATGCTCATGTTGCTCTCAGTAAGGTCGAGGATTTTTCAAATATAGTTTAAAGCCACACTTTTTAAGCCTTGCCCAGCACCTCTGTGTTGTCTGTGCATGGTTTCAATATGCTCATGTTGCTCTCAGTAAGGTCTGGTGGCAGAGATGTGATTTCTGAGCACTTTACCAGCTCCCATAGTGGTGACTGCAGGGATCAGTGCAGCTGCTGGTGTCCAGTGCTCTGGGAGCCTCACCCTTGAACTGAAAATATCCTTCCTACCATTCCAACTCCTTTGGCCAAGAAGTGCAGCAGTGTAAAATCTCTTGACGATGAGCCAGCACAATACCTTGGCAACACCTACAGGCAGGCTTCAGCCAAATGTTTCCAACAGCAAAGCCTATTCTCTTCTCATGGCAGTATTTACTGAATTGCTTATGTGTGAAGAGGTTTGTGAACCCACTCCTTCCTGGTTCCTAGACAAAAATCTGTGTTTACTCCTGCCTTTGCATAACCAGTAGTGGGTATCAAGAGGGTGAGACTTCAGTGCTCAGGAGCCCAGACAGAAGCTCTCAGTTTTGCTCCCACTAACTGGTGGATCCAAAGGAACTGCAAGGTCTTTTGCCCCATCTACTCATTTTGGTCATTCCATGTTTTCTGAGCTTGCTCCCAAAACCAAAAGGTTTAGTTTGGTTCCTTTGCCACTTCACCTTGGGAGAATTTAGCTGCTTACTTGACACTTCAAGGGGACTTTCAGAAAATGGGAGGATTTTAGGAACCAAAATGTACCTAACAGCAAACACTACAAGACACCTGAAGGTCACTGCCTGTTCTAGAATATGGTAGTGAAACAAATGTCATTGCTTTCCTCACTGCTCTTTTTTTAAGTTAGCAGGTTTGTTTCTAACAGTGCTACATGAAAGTGTCTTCAGTGGCTGCTTTCTCTCTAATATCCACAGGGAACCATGGTAGCCAGACAGGTGATAAAGTTATATCTATTTCTTGTGTTTTCTTGTGGTTCTATTTGTAAAAGCCAGCGTGGAATGTGGTAGTGAATAAAATTTGTAACAGTAAAAATGGCACCAGTTTTCCAAATAAAACAACTTGGGGATTTTTAGATCCAAAGAAAGATATGTGCATGGAATTTTGTTACAAGTTTTCTTTTTCCCCACTGTGGTCTTCATAACCAGTGCACTTTAGTTAAAAGTAAATATTTTTGAGTTTCAAAATGTTTGGGGTCTTTTTTTTTTTTTTACTCCCACAAGACCAAAAAATATCAATGAAAAGACCAGAGTTTCACACAGAGTTTCTTTTCATGCTCTGTTCAAAGTCCCTTGGAAAGAACAAATAAAAAGGAGTGGTGCAAGGAGAATTTTTGTTCTACTTCTGACGTATGTTCATAGCTTCTTTTTCTAGTGGTCCATGGAATCTTCTGGAAGTTCAGGGCTGTCTGGAGTAGCTGTGAAGTCCCCTCATATCCAGAAGAGTGCTATTTTCCTCAGACTCCTAAGAGGGATCAAGTGCAGGGTCACTTTGTTTGGAATGTGGAAAAGGGTCACATGGCTGTTGGTTTTTCTTCGGTTGCTTTGACTTGTGCCTCTTTTAACAGAAAATGAAAAGGCCCTTTTCAACATCAGGTGGAAAGTTCAGCTTCTCTTGGAGAGCATTGAAGCTGCTGAGGCTGGGAGAAGGGAAGGTATGGCTGAGTTCCCTGGGAAGGAGCTGTTTGGTTTGTGGCAGTTTGTGGCTCCGAGTTCTGAAATGAGCTGGGTGGTTTCTGCTGATTCTCTCTCTTCCAGTGTCCCCCAGGGTGTTACCAAAGGCTGATACCATTCCTGAGGGTGCTTGTTGCAGTTCCTGAGGCCACCCTTGGTAGTGAGCATTGCCTGCTTAATCCTTGCCCCTTACACAGCTAGATGCAGGGCTTTTCAATGTTGTGGGAAGAAAAGGTCCATTCTAACGAAAATTCCCATCTGCAGAAATAATCCAAGAAGGATTTAATTACTGTGTCAACACAGTGAGACCTGCCAACAGCCCAGATCTGCTGCTGGATCCTTTGCAGGTTTTCACACTCCTTGGATACAGTCCTATTAGCTAAGCCTGATGAGTTGCCACTGATGAGCATAACTATCCATTGAATCCTCCCAGCCCGTGGCACGTGCAGTGTGTCACGAGCCACCTCATCCCACAGCAAGAGAGGTTTGCACCAAGCTGTGCTTCTCAGGATCTCTCCACTGTGCATGGAGGACTGGAGTGGTAGATGAGATGATGTGTGCCATGGAAGTACAAGAACTACATTTGAGGTTCTCTTATCAGCCACTTTTTCTCTTCTTTTGGCAGCTAAATTGAGGAAGTAGGAAGATGTAAGTGTGTCATGTACCAGAGTGGAATCCTTGCAGACACTGGGCTTGGATGGTGAATCACAGGAATTGGCAGAAGGACAAACTGCAGGCCCAGGTTGGTTCATCTTTAACTCAGTGGTTCTATTTCTGGAATCGTTGGAGTATTCAAATAACATACCCTTAGTAATTTTATCTCAACTTCTTCCTGACCAACTTTTAAATAACTTTATAGCTGCCCAAGTGGGTCATATTTCCATGAGATGGACTCTGTCCCATCCTTCTCATACCTGCTGGATCAGCAAGGACTTGTATATATGCAGCACAATGACAAACTTGTTAAAACTGTGTATAAAAAATTATATAATCTTACAAAAGCTGCAGATGAACCTTTCTTCTTCAAGGTTCCTCTTAAAGAAAAAAAGGCTGTAAAACCTAATTAGTAAGAATGTAACTTTTCCCTCTGCAACACCCAGTGGTACATTGATCTCACATAAATTCCCAAGCAGTTTTAAAGCTGCAATACTTGACTTCACAGAATTCTCTAATTACTGGAGAGACTTTGAGTTAAACAATAAGATCTCCAAAATGTGTTTTTGAACAGCAGCTCCCAGATAAGAAGAGAGCTGTTGGGACTTTCCAGTAAGATTCCCTATGGTATAGTGAAACAGGGAGCATCAGAACTAACAATTCCTTCAGTGGGAAGTCTCTGTTTTCTTTTGAACTTACAGAATTTAGTCTTGCAAGAAGTCAGAGAAAATGAAAATTGGGTGAAGGGGATAGTTACCCCTGCTAGCCTTTGCTGGGAAAAAAGAGAACCCTGAAAGAGTAGCAGATAGGCAAGATGACTTCATAAATTAAAATCTCATCTTAAGTCAAGCATCCAGTCAAGTCATTAGAACTGGAATAAACTTGAACTGTTTTTGCTTTTCCTTGCTACTTTTTACTGTCTGGCAGTGTTAGACCCTGAAAAAGAGGGACCTGGAAAATCTACTTCTCTCTACCAAAACCAACAGGCACTGCTTTCCAGTCTTCCCCTCACCCATCTGTCAGCCACAAATCCAAGCCCAAAGTAGCAGAAAATATGCTCTCTGTGAATAATCTGCTGCAGCCCATCACACCTACACCTTTGAGCAACAATGCAAACAAGTCTGTTACTTCATGGTTCCAAAACCATACCAAGTGTACACCTGGGGTATTCTTATTGGGAGAAAAGCTGCTAATAAGCCTGTTTGTTGGAGCACATTTGCCAAAGCCAAACACAGATAAGGTGACAAATGTGGCATTAAAAGAGCTGGTGGTTTCCAAGTACCCAGCTCTTACTGAGTTCTACCAAGAGCCCTTGTGTGTAAGTCTGACAAGCTGGGCTTTGTAAACAGAGCCAGGGCAGGAACGAGCTGATAACTGGGCTGTGGTCAGTGAGGAAGTCAACGTGCTCTATAGGTCAAAGGCCTCTCATCATGCTGGATGTTGAGGTCAGTTCTTTTTGGCAGGTGTAAGAACAGTGTTTTCAGAAGCAGCTTGGCTGGAGCACCAAGCTCTTTAGGATCCACAGACTGAGCTGTACTGCAATGGGAGAAGGCAGGAAGGGAGAATTCCCACAGTCCAACAGGCAGATGCTGGGCTAACAGCTTTTTGGAAGAGGACCAGATAATGAATATGCTCACAGATAATGCCAGAGGAGAGATCAGAGGGGAAAGTGGATATTCATGGTTTGGATTTACATTACAACACTGCTGCAGAAGCTAGAAATTGGAACTATAAAGAGACATGGTCCTCTCTTATTACATGCTGCTATGAGGTTGGATTTACTCCAATTAGATGAAATTTCAGTGTATTTTGCTTGCAGCAAAATGAGGTCAGGACATGTGGGGTTTCTTTTTGGTCTGGTCAGAGAAGCCAGAGTTAATCTTTTCTCTTGTAGCAGAAGTCTTGTACACTAGGTAAAAAGTCCTTGAACTCTCTTCTGGAGATAGAATTTTAAATTTAAGATGTAAATGTTATTTGATGCATAGTAAGTCCATCAGCAAATATGCCCCATCAATGATTTACCACCCTAAGCAGTCTTCCTGCAGTTGATTTACCTGTGCTTTCTAGGTCAGCATAACTTAGAACAAGGAAGACTTTGTCGTGTTCTAAATCCTTTGCTTACCTTGGCTTCTCTGCCCTCTCTTAGCAAACTGCATTTCCAGAACTCTAAACTAAGCTCAGAAAGGAAAGTATTCATGCAGCTGAATTACTCCTCATGGGTTTTATTCTTTTGTGGATGTTTTTTCTTCATGCCACGTTCACCTTCTAGACTGGGAGGAAATTTGAGACTGGGTTATATAGATCCTAGACTCAAGGAGAAACTCACCTTGTGGGAGAGTTTAATCTCAGGAACAAGCAAGCTGGATCCAGCTGCCATCTGAACAGGAGGCTGTGCAGCCAAGCAGCTCCTTCCCCATCCAGTCACTTCATACCTCACTGGGTGGTGCTGAGAGGAAGAGGAGAGCAGTTCTCCTGCACCCTAGTTGACCTGCCCTGCTGTGTTCCCTGTAAGGAAAGCTCAGCTGACCAGCTGGCAACTCAGAGGAGATTTAAGACAAATCTCATGCTGGGAATGTTCTGTCTGTTCGGGTCATAATGAACTTTCTTCCAAAGTAGTTCAAACCTGGCTATTCCAGACAGAAATACAGAGTAACACAAGCTTAATCTAGCAGAGCTGACTTGAGCCCCCATGGAATTTAAAGCAAAATTCGTTTCAACCAAAATGAGGAGGCAGGTTCTAGATGGGGCTGTGCTGCTCCCAGAGAGGCAAAGGAGTGGAGAGAATCATAGAATCATAGAATCTTAGAATCATAGAATCTTAGGGGCTGGAAGGGACCTCGAGAGATCATCTAGTCCACCCCCCCTGCCAGAGCAGGGTCACCTAGAGTACATCACACAGGAACTCATCCAGGTGGGTTTTGAATGTCTCCGGTGAGGGAGACTCCACACCCTCCCTGGGCAGTCTGTTCCAGTGCTCTGTCACTCTCACAGTAAAAAAATTTTTTCGGATATTCACCTTGAACTTCCTATGCTCCAATTTACACCCATTACCCCTTGTCCTATCACTGGTCATCACCGAGAAAAGCCTAACTCTGTCCCCCTGACACTCACCCCTTACATATTTGTAAACATTGATAAGGTCACCCCTCAGTCTCCTTTTCTCCAAGCTAAAGAGACCCAGAGAGCTGATACAAAGCTCTGAATGTTCCCCAGAATGACTGACCTGGATGCCTGAAATGAAATAGCAAGAGAACAGCATTGTGCTCCTGACCTCACATGAGGACTTGCAAATGTACATAAGGAAATTGCTACCAGTAGCTGCTTTCTCTGGTTCTGCTGGTATAAGATTTGGGGTTAATCCATTAGTGTTTGTGTTTTGGGAGTCTGCTGAACCTTGCAGCTGAGCTTGTTTGGACTGTTACCATAGGTTTATGATCTCTTTCTCCAAAACTGCTTTTTAGGTAAATGGAGCCTGAATGCTGATTCTAGTATTGGAGGAATTCTAAAATTGGAGGAATGCTGATTCTAGAAAGTACATGAAGCTCCTTAGATGAAAGGTGTAGGGTAGTGCTGTACACTCACAGCCTCCCCAGCCAGCACGTCCAACAAATATTTCTTTGTGTGACAGTTTGTTAACTTCCAAAACTAATGTAAGAGCTGGTTTTGAGCCCTTTCAGGTCACAAGCACCCTATTTATGTACCACGAAGAAATAGATCAGTTTTCCTGGGATAAAATCCCTGTCTGGACTTCAATTACTGTCTTTAGAATCCCATCTGAAGTGTACTTTGCCCATAAGTCACTCTTTTGGGGTGAATTCATTTGGGAGGGGTAGGAAAACCCATCAAAACAAATCCCTGTAAGGGGAAAAAGAAGGTCTCTATAGAGAAGAGGTTTGGTTTACTAAGGAACAGTGAAGATGGCCAAAAAATGATCAAATTTGATGCAATGTGAGTTCCTCAATTGTTGCAATTCAGGAACTGGCATCTTGAGCCTGGAATAATATGCAAGAATATCCCTGCCCTTATGTGAACTCAATGTTCTGTTTAAAGTAGAACCTGACTCTCCTGTTAGCATTCCTTGTGACCAAGGGAGTTTGCAAAAGCTTTCACTGTCTCCAGGTTGTTTTCTGCAAGGTTGCAGTGTGAGCTGTGTGATCTGTTGCTGTGTACCTCTTGGCCTACTTTGCCATTGGGCTCTTGCCCTTGTTCAGGTCTGCACAGTCTTGTCTTGATAAGGCAGGACTTAAAAACTGAAATTCTCCTCTCTTTTTTTTTCCACAAGAGAGGTGGAGGCTACAAGGAACTCGTGCTGTAGTCATCTTTAAAAACACCTGTATGTGTATTTTGCTTCCTCTTTCTGTGACATAACTGTAGTGCTTCTGCATGGCTGCCTTCTCCTCCCAGGCAGCAGAACCAAGCTCAGACTCAAACAGAAGCAAAGCATTGCTCTGAGGGGTCTCTGAACTTTAACTCTCCCCCCTCCCCGACTCTCTGGCACCACTTTTGCCCCCAGGAGAAGTCAAGGTAGCTCCTTCAGCAGTTTCTGCTTTAGGGGAATTCCCTATACTTGGTCTTCTGGTTCTTATCTACTCTCTTACTCAACATACTCTGGTTTTAATCTGTGCAGAACTTCTGATGTGTTGCTGAGCTGCTTCACATAGTCCATCCATGCAGCACAGCTTTGCAGTCCTCCCTCTCTCCATCTTTTTCCCTGGCCTAATTGCTGCCATGAGTTTGCTATGTGCATTTCTACACTTGGTTTAGGATGCACAGCTCAGGACTGTTCCTGTTTAAGTGTGCACTCTTTGATTTGCAGACCACTCAGACTGCCAGGGAAATCATGAGATTTTGACTTAACGCCTGGAAAACAGGCCTAAAGACCTGATGAGATATACCAGGAATTCTACCAGAAATAAGTTTACTCACATGATAAGTAATACTGTCCATGGGATTTTCATCAGCAATGAATCCTCCAGAGAAGTTACAGTAGGATAACCCAATTCTCTCCTTACTTTTTCATTTTCTTCCATCTCCCTGAGGAACTTGTCACCCTTCTTTGTTCTGTTTTTTCCTAATTCTGTTACACTCTTCAGCTTCTTATTGTTATTACTGTACCTTCCAAGTGATTCTTTCTGGCATTTAAAATCTGTGAACTGTTAGTGTCAGGTCGGTGTGATAAAGATGATGTTCCATGTTCCCTCCCTAAACCTCAGATTGCAATATAGGAGGCTGCCAAGTGTCACAGACTTACCTGAGCCATCATTTAAGTTGTCAGACTTACCTGAGTCATCATTTAAGTATCACAGACTTACCTGAGCCATCATTTAAGTGCCACAGACTTACCTGAGCCAATTTGCCTCATTTACTTCCCTGCTTAGTGCACAGTCTCCATCTCTGCCAGATGTAGCTGTGAAGGATTCTTCTGTGCTGCTGGAACTTCACCTCTGCTGACAGCCTGTGTGACAAGAAGGGACCAGGTAGATGTCAGGGCCTGGGACAGCAGTGGTATGTGGAGGTGAGAGGATCTGCTGGTACCAGGAGAGAAGAGAGGGCACAATATGTGCCTGGAGCCTCTTCCTTCCCTGCTGGTACCTTGCTCAGGTTCAGGCTGGTGTCAGCATTTCACATTTTTTATTGTTTCACACAAAATAATTAGGTTTTCTACAGAACTGAAACAAAGGTCACACCAGCTCTTTTAGCTGAGGGACACCTGTTAGTGGGAGCCTTTTCAAAGGCCTAGCTTTGAGCTGTGTCCCTGTTCTGTCCCTGCCACAGAAAGGCCAGAAGAGACAGTTACAGGGAGTCTTCTCAGTATGACCAGCATATTATTGAGACCAGCCTGCCTCACATGCAGCAGAATTAACAGAAGGCCAAGGTATCTAGGGAAAAAAAAGGGTTAAGTGAAAGATTCTTGAAGAAAAGAGAGAAGTATCTTACCTAAAAAATTAATTATTGTTTGGAAATGCATTTTCTGTTCATCCAGGGGCTATACCAGGTGTTTGGATATTTCCACTAAAATAGATAAAGTGTAATTTCTTCCTATTGAGCCTCTTGTGTAGCAACCTGATCCTGTAAATCCTTTATTCAAGATAGACAAGTAGGTATTGTACCTATGCAAAGTTTTCAAAACTCTGCTGTGCATGTTTTTGGCCACCAAACTCCGGATCTGTGATAGATCATGACAGTTTTCAGGTACCTTCTTGGAATCACAGTGATGTTTCATTGAGGCTGAGCAGAGATTCCAGAGGAATGTGACCCTGAAAACACTAATACTTTCATGAAAGAAGATTGGAATAGTTTCTGAGTATGTAAAGCAAACTGATGTCCTGGTCTATATAAAGCCAGCAGCCAAAATTATTGCAGCAGTGTAGGAAGGATTGTGTGTAGGTACCAGCTGCTCCCTTGGAAAGCCTGGTCTAGGGTTGTGAAGCTGTCCTAAAAGGCTTCAGACCTGGCAAACTAACTGCATAGGAATTTCTGCTGAAGAGGCTAGGCTTGTACAGAGCAATGTGGTTTTTCCTGTAGTTTCTCAGCTGCACAGCCCAAAAAGTCCTGTTTTCCAGTTTTACTAGAGTGGTGGCTGGAGAAGTATGGAGACTATGTAGGGCTGGAACAGCAGGAGAGAGCAGAGGTGCTGAATGACTGAAGAATTCATAGGTTGGAAAAATAAATAATGCAATCACTTCCAATATTTTTATTGTCAAGATAGTTTCAGGTTAGGACATTTCTTGCCTGCTGACAGTAAGTGACTGATAAGCTACGTTTTGCTTTTCCCATTGAGATTGGAATGAGATTGAGCCAAATGGTTACTAATCTAACAGTGGGGTTCCATTACAGTGTACAGAAGGGCCAGATACAGACTCTTTATTGGGGTGAAATTTGGAGGAACAGTGGCTTAGCAATGGTTGTGAGTGAAGCTTCAAAGCCATGCTATTCTTATCACAGTAGTTATCAAAATAACTTTTTTCCTTGGTGTTTAAAGAAAGGATTGGTTATGTTGAACAGATCTCAGGTACCATGACAGCACATGAGTTTGTTGATGTGCAGGGGAGAGATTTCATAGTTGTCAAACCCACTACCTTCAGCAGAGAAATCTGTTGTCTTTTTTGCCTTATTTTTTTTAATACTTGATGCCTAATTTCCACTTAAGTTCATGTTTCTTTTGCTGAAGAATATCACATTCATCTTAGAAGCTCCTGGGAGCACAGAAAATCTTCAGCTTGATGTCTGCAAATCTTGAAAGGAGTCTGAATCTTGAAAGTGCACATATTTTGTTTTTGTGATTCCTGCAGAACTGGAGGCTGCTTTTTTATTGCCCATCTCTGCAGCATTTGCCCATCTTGCAGCCTTCTTTACTGCTGGGTGGGAAGGGGCTTGGCTGGACTCGCTCCCTCCTGCTGGGAACCCCTTTGTCCCTACTGGATATTAAAGTTTGTCTTCCTTTAGTTCATAACCTGGATGTTTTAGGGGTATAAACACTAAGATGGAAGATTTAGGAAAGTGAAGAGCAAGCTGGTTGGGGTGGGGGGTGTGCAGGTGGGTCCTGGTCCTGAGGAGCAGCTGGGCCCTCTCTCGTTAGCAGGCAGTGGGCTCAGCTACGTGGGGCTTTGTCCACAGGGCTGTGGGACCCCTGGACAGGCTCATTCCT
>NW_009954181.1:1842279-1891125 GCF_000747805.2 Chaetura pelagica
CTGCTGTACAGCTCGGGAGGAAAGGTGGATTTGGCTGTGCTGCCCCAGTGGTGCTTTTTGGGCTGTTTGTGGTAAGTCCTGCGGGGTTTGGGGGGCTCTGGTGGTCGTGTCCTGTGGGGAGTCGAGGCGGGATTTTACCTCAGGGAGCGGCTGGATCTGTGGCTCCTGGGCCTTTGTTCCTCTGCCTTCCTGTGAACGCAGGGAAAAATGGAGTGTAAGTTGCTTTTACCCATGAACAACACCAGCCATGGGCAGCCTGCTGGGTTCGTGGTGATCCTGGGGTCGGGATATTTTCCTTGGAAGAGCTGTGGCTTTGTCAGGCTCCCCAGTGGCTCCTTGAGACTCAGGAACCCTCAGGCCCTGAGAATGGAGTTCCCTGCTGTACTTACACCTTTTGCAGTTATGATTTTAAGCTCACTTGCAGAGAGATCTTGTTGGAGGCCTTGTCCTCATTCTGTTTTTCAAGAAAAATAACAATACCTTCTCCTGCTTGTTTCAAATTTTTGCTTGAATTTTTCAGGAGAAGCAGGACAGGAGGAGTTATTCCTCTAGCCTTTCCAGAAAGAAATCATGGCCTGTTGAAATTAATTTTCCGGTTAAAATGACATTAGTTGAAAGACATAGTGGTGTTGCAGAGCAGGTTGTTAAAACAAAGGCATTTCTAGACTGTTTGTGTTTTTTGCTGCTTTGCTGTACAGGTCTGCTAGAGAATTCCAATTTGTCCTTAAATGCAGCATCCTGGGTTGCTCTGACTGGGCTAGTGGGCTTTCTGCTTGAAATTCCTAACAAAACACTACAAGGGTTTATCAGCACTAAACCAGCTGAAGTTGATTTCCAGTTGAGCTTTGTTTCCTAAATAACATGCTTAGTAAAGCAAGCATTTGAATGATGCCAAATGAGTCCTGAAGATACCATCTTAGTGGTAACAAAATAGTAGCTCAAGTTGCTGTGGTGATTGTAGTTGGTCCAGAGAATCTGCTAAGTAGATAAGTATTGGGAGTAAATACCTTTCAATCTAGCATTTCTGTGTTTATTTGGTTTTCATTCATGGCCTCAGATTTGGCACCTTCAAATCAGAACTCTTCTTTCAGCATAAAAATTAAGTCCAGTTTGTGATGTGGAGTTGAAAGAAACTCAATTACTGTCTGAGCAAGAAGCTGAGTGTCATTATGAATGCAAACTAGGTTGTGCTTTCCAGTGCTGTTACCTGGAATGAGATGGATTGTGTGATTATAAGGCAGGCAAGGCTGCCAGAAAATACCTGCTCCCAGGGGGTCTTTCCTACAGGTGGGTCTGGACTAGTTTTTCAGTCATTGCAAAATAATGTTTTGGAAAAGTTCATGAACTGACCTAGTTAAAGCAGGTGTAATAAGGCATGACTTGAGAGAAGCTGTTTTTCCTTTGTGAAAATCCACAGTAGCAGAAGACATTAATGTAGGAGCTTAACAATGTCTTACAGTTTTTTGTCAGAGGTTGGGCTGGAAAATAATCTTTGGGATCTCTGTAAATCAGGATGCCCTGGGTTGTGTAATGGTAAAGAAAGGGCTGAGCCTATGTCAAGGTGGGGTGCACCATAACCACGCTCTGTGAGTGCAATTTGGCCTCTTTTCCCATGGCTTACACACATGCAAATGTGAATTTACTTTACTACAGATCTGCACCAAGGCCCTAGAGAATTTGTTACCCTCACGAGCAGCCAGCCCAGAGTCTATTGTGTGGTCATGCACCCACATTGGTCTTTTGAATTACTAGAATAAATGGACTGTGTGTTGGGTGTGTCTTTCTAACATCATCAGTGCTGCCAGAAGAGGGAATAAGAACAATTTTCACTGTGTCATTTGACTAATTTTGTTTCAAAATGTGAACCCTGTCTATGAGTCAGTGACAATGAAGGCCTCATCACCTCATGAGAATACAAGTCTTCACTGTATCTCTCCAGTCTTCACTGAAATCTCAGCATCAGAAGCTCTCCAAACAGCCCTCCAGCTCTTCCATCGTATCATGTGGTTAAAAATGCAACCCTGTGAATTCCTAGTTGTTCATCATTTTGAGAGGGGCTGAGTATCCTGCATGAGGTCTACAAAACTGACTTCTAGGGAAGGGAATATGCTCTAGATATTGTCATCAGTGATAAGTCTACATACTACATACATGTGTCTTTTCTGCTACTACCAAAATCAGTTTTGAATTTGAGCATTGTCTTGTTATAAGTGAATTTTTGAGTAACATACTAATAAGACCAAGAGACTGACCTCATGACAGAGAAACCAATACAGTTTGCCTGCCTACATGGCTTTTTACATATTTTTACATACTGCAGTGCACTGGGGTTCTTGCCTTCCTTAAATACTCCCTTTCCTTGCTGCAGAGCAGCACTTTGCCTTAAGCCAGTGCTCCCTTTTCATCTTGTGTGCCCCTTCATCAGAGTGCAGGAATTGTCTAGTAACACAGCAGGTGAAAGGGGAAAGGTGCTTGGGTTTTTTTGGAGATGGTGAGAGCCAGTTTAAACTAGAGAAAACTGAGCAAAGGAGCTGCTGTTAAAAGAAGTAAAGGAAGGTAAAGGAAAGCTGTGAAGTTCAGCCTAATCAGTAGGGACACCTGACCTGTCTAGTCCGGCTGAGGCTGGAGCAAGAAAGCAGAGTTTTGTGATAAAGATTTCTCCATTTATGAGCTAGTGAATTAACTCTTGGAGTGCTTGCAAAACGTGGTTGCAGGCAGACAAGAAACAGCCTGCTTGAAGGTATTTTAACTTATATTGGGTTATTGCTACTTACCTGGCAGAGGGAGAGCAATGCTGGTTCCTGTTGGGGCTGCAGAAATGACTAAAGGAGTTTACAAGTTAGAACTCAGTGTGTTTTCTTTCTGTTTTCCTGTTTAGCACAGAAGTATTTTTTATGGTCCTACATGTTTTCTCACCCCTCAAATGAGAATAAGAATGATGGTGATGTAGTAGGAAGAAACCCCCACAAGGTTGAAGGCTCCTTGTAATAAAGACCATTAAAGGCTAAATGAAAAAGCAGTACATGGATCTGACCAGGAAAGTAAATTTCTTCTTTCCCAGTCACAATACAAAGGACTTGTCAGCTCAGTTTTTCGACTTCTGGATTATAGTGTGTGTGTTCTACCCAGATTTGAAGTTGAACTGAATGTCTACAGCATTTTTTATTTGGGAGGCACTAGAACATGAATATGCTGTGCCAGGGTGAATACCTCTAACCTCCTCACAAATGGAATGCAAAACAGATTACATGGAATAAATGATGCAGCACTAAGTATGAGAATTGGTTTGATACTGCTATTTAAAAACCCTTTATGAGATGAGGGTGAAGATGCTTGTGTGTGTACTTGGGTTGCTTAGTTTGTAACTGCGTTGGAACACCATCTTTGCACTTTTCCTTGGGAATGGTCTTAATATGATTTGATGGGTCCAGCAATGTTCTCTGAGTTTATTGGGTTAAACAAGGCCTGTGTTTGAGGACAGTTCCACATTCACTTGCATCAGATACCAGAACCTCATGCCTCAGTTGGATGTCAGGGGAGGACGATTATGCTGGATGGGGAGGTCCTGTCTGCTGCACCCTGCACATCCTGTTAGGCAATGACCTGTCTTGTCCTAGGCAGAAATTCCTGGACTTACTAGTTCAAACAAACACTGTGCATGCCAGTGAGCAAATGTGGGATTAACTTTTTCCACGCCCGTGGCCTGTTTGTCCATTTTGCCTAAATGGTTTTGAGATTTTTGGAGTGCTGGAAGGTCTCTCATATTTAGGAACAGCAAATCTGTCTTTAGGTTCATGGGCTTTACCTTCTTGGAAATTCTGTTAATCTTCTGATTTCTTAACTTGTCTTTTTGGTTGCTTTGCATACCTCTGGTTTGGAATTTCTGCTCAGGCATGGATAGAATAGAACAGATTGCAAAGTACATCTCGTTCTCTCAAAGACAATGTTGGTGTGATGGAGTCACAGGCAGCCAAGCTACTGAGCTGTTGAGTTAAAGCTACAGATCTTGAGCAAGCTTAGCTTTAGCTAAGCTGAGCTACAGAGCTTCTAAGCACCATTTGACATGTAAAGCAGTTGTTGGTAACTCCTGTTAAAAGCAAAACTGACCCTGAGGGTACTAGAGCAGGATATTTCAGAATGATTTGCTAATTTGGAGGGTTTGCTGCAGAAAATGTCTTGTCACGATTTTTTCCCACTAACTGTTGCACAGAGGGGACATGGAGACATATGCTTGCTAGTTTTCCAGATATTATTATGACAGAATTCTTTTGCTCTTCTCTCAGAAGCATATGTTGATGCTAAAATGGACACATCACATCCATCTTTTCAGTTTTCCTCTCAAAACTTTGATTGTTCCCCAACCCCCCCCCTCAAGCTGTTGAGCTTTTTCCAGCTTGCATCAATTTGTTTCCTTCTGATCTCTTTGTCTCTACTTCAAGCCAAGGACATCCATGTGCCAAAGTTCTCTCTGATACTGGGGAGGGTGCACTGGTCAGGCAGACTGCCTGGTTTGTGGTACTTAAGCTTCCAGGGTTACAGTTCTAGCACTATCACTGGGCCTTGAAATCCTGGAGAATTCCTCTTTTGTAGCTCTGTGGTTTTGTCAGTTTCTCCTGCTGCGTTGTGAGATTCTGAGGTTCTGTGTATACAATTGCATGAGTATGTTTTTGTTGTCCATGAGCAGCAAAGTGGTATGTTGGCTGTGAATGGAGTTGGAGGTTCTGCAAGTCAGAAAGGGAGGCCAGAAGCAGAACTGCAGTCTGGGGGACAGTGTTTAGAGAGAGGACACTCCTGGTCTTCCAGAGCCATGAGTTTAGGAGGTGCTAACCATCAGAAGTTAGAGCACAACGAGAGAAATTTGGGTTTGTATGAATTTGTTGTAGATCTGGTCTTCAACCAGTGGGACTCTATTCTTTAGGTGATTTTGCAGAACAACTAATGCATTTCTCAGTCTTGGACGTACTATGAGTGAACAAGCTGTCCAGTTATCTTTCCCACAAGCCTTTACAGGAAAATGCATGTTGTTTTTGAAGTCAAACATAGCTGTTCTTTCCTGGCTCTGGGCAGTAACTGCAAATCTGGATATGGTGGAACGTGGTTTATGTTTCTTGCCCATTATAGCTTCTCCTCATATTTTTCCTCCCTTTTAAGCAGAAAACAAAACAAATCAGTCCTGATTGCTGAGAAATGACAAGGTGTTGAAATGAGTCAGCTTGGCACCTCAAATACTTGTGATGTGTTACAGGGTTGCATTACCAAGTGATAAGTAGCATATATATCTGGAATTTGGACTCACCCTTTGTTTACATGTTTATTTTTTGTCACTCTTCCTCCTTCCTTTGTGATTCCTCTTCTTCATATCAATGTGTGTAAAAACCTGATATCCAGTATAGTTTATACTTCTTATAATAGTGAGATGATGAGGAGACCTGAGGAAGGAGGCTCACAGAATGCAGAGCAGTTTCCAGCACATAAGGGAGGGGACTTCTGGGAACAGGCAAGCTTTAAGCTGGAGAAATCTCAGTTTTACCCTCCCTCATTTCTTTTCTTGGTTTCTTTCTCACTAGTAATCCCTCTTGCTGTTTGTTCTAACAGATTTCCATCTGCCCTTGTTCTCTAAAGCTTGTCTAGATTTGTGTTTAAACGTGAAATATCAACATCTATCATTTTTGTTGGCTTTAAAATTGGTAAAGCCTTTGTCTAAACAAGATGGTAGTGCCTACAGGTTCTTGCTAAAATGACTATATTGAAGACCTGGTTTCAAAGAGAACTTTAAGTGTACCTGGCTAATGCTAAGGTTTTGCCATAAAGATTGTTGCCTTTGAAAAGTAAATGTTGAATTTGCTGTCTCAAAGTGTTCAAATTGTCTGGTTGTGCTTTGATTTTTCAGGACCCATTTATCAAAACTGAACAGGTGTTTGAAACATGTTAATCTGGCAATGGAGGCAAAGAAAGCAGGTGTGCATTTTCCTCTTAGACCTGGCAGACATGAGTTCCTTTCTTGCTGCACTCATTTTCTCTTAGCCTTTATAAGAAAATAAGATGGAGGACTATTTTCTGGAAAAAAAGTTTTATTATCAAATTATTATTATACAGCATTTTTACCCCTGGTAAGGTAATCCAGATCTATGTATGCTCTCACTTGGAATTCAGTTCCACCAAAATAAGAAAATCAGCAAACACCACCTTTAGTGCAAATTAATGCCTTAGATTATATGGATTTTCTGGGGTTTTTTTTCCCCTTTATATGTGTTTTCCTCTCAGAGTGCTCTCCCAGCTCATCTTCGAATGAGAGAAAATTGTGCTTGTTACAAAAATAGGTAGCATTTCAATTTCCAGACAAGTGTCAGCTTTCAAGTACAGTGAGAGGTGACTTATCAACCTCTGAAGTCCTTATTTCTTCATGAAATTCATGGAATTTCTTCACCCCTCCACGGGGTGAACACGGGCTTGATATTGCACAGAGAGGACATCAAAGCAGCAGAGGCTGTGTCAGGTGAGGAAGAAACTCTCCACAGGGAGGAAGAAGACCAGTGGTAAGGACTGTTTCAGTAATACATGTTCTTGTCCCACCAGCCTGCAGCAGGAGAAGGGAGGGAGGGAGGAAAAAACCAACAAAACACAGTTATTTTGTTTCCTCAGAAGAGAAATCACTGGCAACAAATGGTCCATTTTTAAGCAGTTCACCTGCCAGCAGCAGCTAAGGTGGGTGTCTGAGTGAAAAGCTGTATTAAAGGAAAAATATACTGGAAAGATTTACTTACTTCCTGGGTATCTCCGGATAAACAGCTTGCGGACTTCATCATACACCCATATCAAGATGGCAAAGGGAACAGCCACAAACCAATACTGGAACCTGGCAGTGGGAGAGAGAATCTCATTCAGAAGCATCTAAATCACTCATTTCTGGGCTCTCTGTCTATGCTATTTGATGTCACTAAAAGAGAATCTGGCCTTTTTGGTATTTTCTCTCTCAATTTAACTCAAGCAGTTAGAAATAAGCTGGTGGGCATGTAAGCCTCCCAGTTTTAAGTAGTTAATGAATTATTGCAGATACTATTGAGAAGGAAATGTTGCTTGGTGGTGTCACAGTCTCTGAAGATAACAGAAATGTGGAAGATTTCTGACAGCGATGTATTTAAAAATAGAGGTTTCTTGTATAAAGTTACCTAAAATACTATCTAACCTCAACAAAATGTTGGGAATCCTGCAAAAAAAAAAGTCTAAAACATTTGTTCTAGTATATTTCTGGATTCTCAGCAGCAAACCTAGTTGAAAAAGTAGTGCTTATTTTAAATTGACCTTTCTGGCCAAGAAATTGTCCACCCTGTTCTTCATAATTAGGATTCTTCAATATTTCTCCTTGAATTGTGCTGCATGGGCATCCTGCTCCCGTTTCTTTCTGGCAGAATGGGAAGGCCATGTCTGTCTGTAGGTGAGGGCAAGACTCACTGGCATCCAAACTCACCTCAGTGGTGTGAAGTTCAGGGCTGTAACGTGTCCAAGACCATAGGTAAGGATCAGGGCAATTCCAATCTGGGAAAATATACCCACCCAGATGACTTTGTTCCTACAAGGAAACCACAGAGAGAGGGTTACACTTCTGTATCCTTGCATAAAAACCTGATGCCACAGCATAATGCAAAGGCTGTGCCACCTTCTCAGCTGTGTTTGCTCTCTGGTAGCTTGGATGATTCTATGATCTGCATCAGATGATGAGCACTGCAAGCACAGCAGCATGAACCAAGGGGTAAACCCTGTAGCTCTGTCTTAGGTTGCACATGCCTTTGTCTTTCCTGCTGGCACTCCTGACCTACCTAGATTAAAGCAAACTTTAGGCAAACGTGCAGCCTGCATTAGTCATGTCTTGGACTTGATCTGAGAGTGTGCACATTGTGACTCAAACGTGAGAAGGAAATATACATAGGTGTAGGCTCTGTATCTGCAGATAAAAAAAGGAAATCAATTTGCTTTGCTATCAGAAATACTCTGACTAAATGCCAGCTTTTCTATGTAGCCTCTGTCCCAATATGTTTAACTCTCTGGCCTCCATGGGACTGAAGGGTGCAGAGTGCTCTGCAGAGGGCAGCCAGCATTATCTTGGGGACTTTGACCAGCTGGTGTCTCCTCAGAGGCTAAAGTTATCTCAGAGAAGTCCAAATGTGCCGTCTATTGATAATTACACAAAGAACCTGAGAAAATAATCTGGTGAGGAAACTCCCTTTTGTTTGTAGCAAACATTTTAATGAATGGAGAGTTAGTTTTAAGCTGATGCATTTTCAGAGTAATCAGTGCAGTGTCTTTCTTTACAGAAAACCCCTATCATGAAGTAGGAAAGTGAGTGGGGGGAAATGTAATGTGTGTCTGAGATTTGTGATTGCTTGAAGCCAGATTTAGCCTTTGTTCAAAGGCTGAATGCGAGTGGACTAAATCACTGAGCTAACCTTGTTCTAAAATTAGCAACTGGCTAACTTACCCTCTCACGTGTCAGGTAAAGAATCTGCAAAGCTTACCTGAAAAGACCTTGCTGGAAAATGGAATTTCTTCGTGTTTTCCTGATGATCAAATCAGCAACTTGCTGGATTGTGATGCTGACAAAGAAGGCAGTATAGCCAGTCCACTGTAGGTACGTCCTCTGGTATTTAGTCTGCAAGTGAAGGAAAAATCAAGCAGTGTTACAGGAGACACTCACACCTTGTGCAAGTGACTGCGAACCTTGATAGTGGGATTTCACTTACTGAGGTGTAAATGCAGAGTTATTTCAGATTTAGCTACGTGATGATCAGGTTTTGGCCAATTTTTCTAGTCTACTAGGTTATTGTGGGTGAGTCATGAGGCTGAAGCATGAGCTTAGTGGAAGGAGGTGTTTATATTGATTTATTAATGGCTTCTGTGTCTTGTGACTTCTGCAGAATGAGTGTGGGGGAGTGAAGAGTGAAAGGGGGATGGAGAGTCTGCAAAGTACTTTACAGCAGTGCTGTTAAGAAGCAGGACTGAGAGATTGTGATGAGACTAAACATTAAGTCCAGGGAAGAAAGTGCCTCTCTGGAGGCTTTGAATCATAGAATTATCCTTGTTGGAAGGGACCTTGAAGTCTAACCATAATCAGAAGGCAGCAAATTATAGAAGAATGAATGAAAGAATGGAGTCTGACTGAAAGCTCTAAAGAGTCTTTCCTGAGGGACTGTTAGAAGAAAACTAAGTATTTTTGCATTTACATCTTTCTCCCTTTCCCTAATGCTTTATTTTGCAGAAGAGTACAGATTTTTTTTAAAGAAACTGTTAAATGACAGACAGTACAAAGATGTTTCAGTGTTTCCTTACCCATTCCTGTCCATATGAATCCTCAAAGTCATTGATGTCATTGTTCTCCCAGTTGACTCGCACACCAAGCAGCGTGGAAGGGAGGAACCCTTGCTCAGCATACACAGTAAAATAGGTTACAAAGGCTCCCACAGACTGAATGATGCCTGCAAAACCAAACAGGCAGAAATGAGGAAGAAGCAAAGTTTAGAACTGGGCAGTGTGCTGAATACCATTGTTGATCTATGTCCTGTGGCATGAAACTTGCCATGAGTCTAAAGGTAGTTTTGGAGCTCTTGGTTCTCTAAGGTTCTTGACTTCTGTATATAAAACTTATATTGTTGAACAATGAGCAGCAGAAAAGAGTTAGTAAGTTTGCCTAGGAAGGCAGAGGAAGGAGTTTTTTGCTCCCTGCTTTCTAAACGATGAATTAAGTTGACTCTGTCTTGGTGTGCTGGTACAAGATAGTGTCAGAGAGCAAGCCAACCTACCAATCTGCAGATAGGAGTACACAGCAAGCTGCTCATTCACCAGCCTGTCTTTCCTTTTGTTACGAGGTCTTCTGTTCATGATATCACTTTCAGCTTTTTCATAGGCCAGTGCAACAGAGGGGATCTATAACAGAGATAAACCATCAGAGTCTTGGTGGCAACATTTGGTGCTTCTCAGCTGCTGATAAGGAAAGTGCTGGTTCTCAAGTGGTTGTGTTGCCATACCCTGCTCTCTATACAAGAACAAATGAAAGAAGGGTCTGTGTAGCACTCTCTTGACATGTATAAAGGCTTTGAGGGATGTCTGAGACTGTTTCATAGCTCTGATAACTGTACAAAATGCCAGAGGATGCAGACAATATTAAAGGGTTCTTCTCATCCCTGTTGCTGGGCTCTGATGAAATGTCTGGTGTTCATCCCTGTGCTACCTGCAGCGATCTGTGATCTCTTGACTGAAACACAGTTATTTTGCACACTGCTTGTTCTGCTTGTCAGCCTAGATCAGAAGCCTTTTCTTTCTGCTCCCCCTCTGCAGGATTTTTTCCTACTCTTCTTTCTCCACACCTGGCTGCTTTTAATCTAGCCCTCTAGTCTTTCACTAGCCTGTTATTCAGCTACAGGGTAAGGCAGCTAAATCTTCCAGTGTTCTGCATGTCCCTTTGCATCCATCCCCTCTCTCTTCTCATGATATTACAGCAGAAAATAACTTAAAAGACACCAACTTACAATGTCTGTGCCCAGGTCAATGAAGAGGATGGTGATAGTGCCAATGGGCATTGGAATGCTGGCAATAATGTAGATGAGGAAGGGACAGAGCTCAGCAATGTTCTTAGTCAGGGTGTAGGCAATTGTTTTCTTTAGGTTGTCAAAGATCAGGCGGCCTGGAGGAAAAGGAAACACTTCTGTAACAGTTAATTATCAACAGTGTTTTTAAAAAAAAAGGTTTTTAAGTAAACCTTAAACCTTAAAAAATGTTACCACTTACGTCTACTTTTCTCATGCGTTTTGGTTTGTTGTTCATTTGTTTATTTTTTAAACTACTAACCTGCCTCCCTTTGAGCCTTCTGAAAATTCAGGAGACAATAAAAAATCTCTTTCAATGAGGAAGAGTAAGGAAAAAGATCCCTTTCCACAATGTACTATAGTTCTGATGGAAACCACAAGCTCTTTATGGTGAAAGAGAAGGGGAATGTGTGTTGCTGGCATAGGTGGAGCATGGAGAAGGTGGGGTAAGCAAGTAATAGAGTGAAAATGTAGAGAAAACCATTTGTCTTTCAGAGGCTCTTTTATGAGAACTGCAGAGGAACAGAAGAGGAAATGCTTTTGTCTGGAGGTTGAACAGGCAGTGACAGCAGATTGATGCTCTACTTAAATATGTGTGAGAGGGGGATGATTTCATTGTTGTTTGTTTGTCACGTGGCAATAAATTGAATTAATTCCCAGTTTTTCCAAACATAAAAATCACACTTCCAAACTGAGAAAGAATAAAGAGGGGGTGAGTGCTGGGGGAGGAAGGAGCAGGAGGACCCACCAGCATTGTGTAGCTGTTGGCAGCTTTCACCTAAGGAGGTGGATAGCAACAATATTTTTTTACCTTCCTCTACTCCTGTGACAATAGAAGCGAAGTTATCATCCAGCAGAACCATATCAGCTGCATTTTTGGCTGCGTCCGAACCAGCAATGCCCATAGCAATTCCAATATCTGCTTTTTTAAGAGCAGGGGAGTCGTTGACTCCATCTCCAGTCACGGCAACAACTGCTCCCTGGAACACACAGAAGGATTGAGACGTGGGCTTTGTAAGGAGGTGGTGCTGCCTTCCCCTAAGGATAGTCTGCTCGTGGCAAGCTCCCTGTCTTCAAACCTCTAGAAGAAAGGTGCTGATATGAAGTTCTGCACCCTCTTCATATCCACATAAAACATAGACAGTGACCAGAAAGGGAAGGATTAATACAGGAAGCCCAGGCTGCAGTGTGATAGGTGTCTGTATCTGAGTGTGTTATCTAGACACCTGTCATAGTAGAGAAAAATTGGCAATTTGGGGGTATGATTTACTACATCCCAAAGGAGACTTCTGGATTAGATGCGTTTAAATTGCAACTTCTTTCTGTGGATTATAAAGGAGCTTAAGAATTTAGACATTCATTTGTATGCCTATATGTGGTTTATCCCTGTCTGAGCAGGCTCACCTCTGGCATTGATGGGAGATTCAGTTTACATGACATGACATCTGTGCTTACTTTCCATCTTAATTGTGAATTATGTAATTGCTCAGAGACTATTCTCATTCCAAAAACTTGTGGTCACTGCCAGTCAATGCTGGAATTACACTAGTAATCCAAAAGATGGAAACCTGATTATTCAAGTCAGCTTCTTTGTTATCATCCAATGAAGGCATCTAGAGCAGCTGAAGATCTTCTAGTTGATGCAAAAGTTCGTGGCTTGATAGCAATGCAAAGTGTTCCAAGTAGGAAAAAGTCTGACAAACTGATGAATACAAATGCTGCATGTCCTGTCCCTGGGGGGATTTAGCAGTGTCACTACCTATAAATAATGCCATGTGCAGAAGGGCTTATAAGCTCTAAGTGCTAAACATAGCATGTTAGGCTGGCTGGCTTGAGTTGCCAGGGGGAGGGTGTTCCTCTTCATCCTTTAAAGAGCCAGATCTACTAGTAGTGTGGGTGGTTAAGCAAAGCAGAACGTATTTACCCTCTCTCTGCCAAAGGTCATTCAAGAAGAAAATTAAGAAGAGATGAAATTGATTCACCCCTCCCCCTCTCCTGAAAGCAGTTCAGGCTTAAACCCAAATAGCTGATAACGCTGAGTGGAAAACTTAGCTCTGGCATGACTACAGTAATTAAAATGATGCTTCGTGTCACATCTCCTTCCCTGTAAAGTTCAGGCACAGCAATAGTGTGGCTTGCAATTCACAGCATCTACTTGGAGTTCGTCATATGTGAGAGGAGAAGCTTTTGATGACAATTTGCATTGTTTTCAGAGCTCCATACAGAACTGTATCCATTTGTTTCCCTTCTGCCTCCTGTGCTGGCTGCACTCCATGTTCCCTTACATAGTATTGCATATGGATGGGACAAACCCTCTTTAAATCCTGCTTTCTGTTTGGCTGCTTTACAGTCTCAGAAAGGCATAGAAGATAAGGCTTGGTCCTACATAAATCATGTTATGACACTTTGCAGGGTTCATCCCTCATTTTGCTTCTAAACATTCCTGTGGGTGGGAAGTGCATAGGTCTAAATGGCCACAAGAGATAAGATGAGAGGATGTGGTAACATGTTGCTTTTATCTGGGCTTAAAGAATTCCTGAGGGAAGGCTCCTTCCAAACAGCGTACAACCTCTGCCCAGGAGGCTTAATGTTGGTTGGACCAGATGATCCTTGAGGTCCCTTCTGACCTGGCATTCTCTGTGCAGCAGCAGCAGCTTCTCAGAATTGCATGCAAAAGGCAGATCCTCAGTACAGCTTGAAGCCAATCAAGTTAGGAAAAGCTCATTTTGTCAATGGAAGTCCAGTGTCTGTACCAGGAGTTTGAGTACCTTGGATTCTGTCCAGACAGTGTTTGTGGCCATCTGTTCAATAATGTTCTTACACAGGGAGAAGAGTATAAACAGACCCCAGAGAACACTGGAAATCTGCTTCCACCCTCTGACCTCTGAGGGGATGATATCTTTGGAAATCTACACCCTCACAAAAGCCCTATAGCTTTATCTGTGTTTAGCCTTTTACACCTCTTACTCACCTGCCTTTGGCAACCTTCAACTATAATCAGTTTCTGTTGGGGTGATGTCCGAGCAAAGACTATCTCGGAGTGGTTACACAGTATTTCATCCAGCTGCTGCAAGCTCATGTCCTTCAGCTCCATCCCATTAACTACTGCTGCTGTAGCTTCCCTGTAAGAGCCATGGGGATAGCTGGGTTAAACTTTCAAATCAAAAGGATTAAACAAAAATAATACACTCTTAGAATGTGTGCAGCTCGATAGTAAGGAAAGCAGCAAATGGAGTGAATTTCAGAAGCATTAGTTGTTGATCAATCCCATTACCAAGCTACAGAAGCAGGAATTGAAGCTTCCCCTTGAGCAGCTGTAACAGCAGAAAATGGATTTTAAAGTGGGATCTGAGTGAGAGGGTGGGACAGTGGAGGAGGAGGAGTTTTATTTTTCTGTGAAGAGCTTCTCTCTTTCTCCTATGAAGTTATTTTTTTTCACATGTCATGTGTGGAAGAGGAATTTAGACTGATGGCCCTTAGGTTGTGTGATTCTGAATTTTGCTTTTCACATGTGTGTGTTCTCTCCAACAAGCAGTGACACCAAAGCCCAACACGATCCCCTGAGCACAATTTGCTACCTTTTTCCCCAAGGCCAATGACCATGAGAGCCACTGACCTAGAAACAAATGATTGAAGTAGAGATGACACACTGGATGGACACGATGGCTGGGAAAGTACCAAGAAACAGAAAAGCAAAAAGCAGCTGTGCTGTAGAAAGAGGCTGTGAAGGCTCTGTGGGGGGAGAGGGCAGGTTCTGCAGCTGACCCTGCAGGTACCCACTACGCTCTGCTTGCTCCTACCGTCTGTTGACTTGCTCAACAGGAATGTTGAGGCGCTTGGCAATGTCTTCCACCGTCTCGCTGGTGGCTGAAATGATGCCCACACTCTTGGCAATGGCCTTGGCTGTGATTGGATGGTCGCCAGTGACCATGATAACCTGAGGAAGGGACAAGCACTCAGCGTGAGTGACAAATGTATCTGCAGTGGCTGGAGGGAGATAAGGCGAGATGTCTATTGTTGTAGACCAGGAAGCAGTTAAGACTCTGAGCTTGGAAAGCTGTGCTGTGTACACAACAGTGACAGATTATGGCTATTACTTAATTAGTTCTATATTGAAATTGGTCTCTGCCTCTTGTTATTGCTGCTATTTTATCAGGGCTGTAAAGGAGGAACTTATCACAGGCGGCAAGGTTAGAATAATGCAGGATAAAGGAGCCTTTATAGAAGAATTTATATTAGGCATACTCAAAGGTGAGAGTTCATTAGAATATTGCATCTTAAAAGTTGGATTATGCTGAGTCTTTCTGTAGAATCACTGTATTTTTATAGTGAAATCCCCACCTTGATCCCAGCGCTGCGGCATTTTGAGACAGCATCTGGCACTGTGGAACGGGGAGGGTCAATCATGGATAAGAGCCCAACAAAGCACAGGTTGGAGGTTGGGAAGTTCATGGAATCTGTGTCAAATGGGTAGGTGTCTGGAAACTCATTTTCAGGCAGGTACAAATGACAGAAACCTGAAAAGAAACTTCAGTTGATGTGATGTATTGGAAAGAGCAGGAGAAAGTGGAGAGCTTGCTCAATAGCATCAGGCTTGGCTCTTGTCTATAGAACCCCAGTGCATTTAGCCACCAGCTTTTTGTGGAGGATTTTTGAACCTGCCATTTTAACCTTCCCATCAGAGTTCACACAGTCAGCGTTTCACATGGCAAAGCTGCCAGCAGGGAAGAGTGTTCTTCTTTGTGGGTTTCTTATGGGATTTTGGCTGCACAGTGTGGCAGATCCACATGAGCACAGAGCAGTGAGGGCATCCCTGCCTCAGAGGACTCACATCACAGAACAGTTTTAACACTGCTTAGAGGGCTGTGCATTTTCTTTTTTTCCCCTCCCCTGCAAGAGGAAGGAAGTGCAGACACACTGGATTGTCCCAAGAATTAGAACATCATTTTACACCACTCATTGGACTCACCCAGCACCCTCTCTCCCATGCCCCCCAGCTCCATGTATGCGGTTTGGAAAGCTTCTGCCTTTTCACTGTCCAGTGGCTCTTCTTTGCCATTGATCATGATGGTGCTACATCTCTCTAAAATCCTCTCGGGGGCACCTTTCATCACCAGCAGGAAGCGTTTGTCGTTGGGATCATCAGTCTCATGAATGGAAAGCTGTGTGCCACAAATATGAAATTACTGAAAAGTTCATGACATTTGGTCACTTTGCATGGAAAGAATGTTTCCTCTTTTCCAGGGGGATATCATGCATCCATCCAATGGAAAGAACTACATTTATTATAGCTTAGGTTTCCTCTGTCACTGAATTACCCCATTAAGAATTCCAGGTCACAAATAGGTGAGTGAGACCCAGTGATAGAAATGGTTTGAAACAGTCTGGCATCGTTTCTACACACGAGACACACCTGGAATTTGTTGGTAGAGTTGAAAGGAATTTCAGCCACCTTCTTGTTCTGTGTTCTAATATCCATGACACCACCCAAAATAACTTCTGCAAACTTCAGCAAAGCTGTTTCAGAGGCATCACCCACCACAACTCTCTGTATGCACAAAAGAATAAACAGTTTAGAGCACACACACTTCTGTGCTTCCAGCAGGAGAGCTTTTATGTTTCTATAACGTGTTGTATGCTCAAGCAGCAGTGAATCTGTGTTGCAACATCCAGGTTGTCCTGAGAAATTACTATAGTAAACATTTGGGACACCTGTTTTGCACTTGCTGCTAGAATTAAGCTGCAGCAAAGAGGTGAAATCAGTGCTTGATTCTGGGAAAAGGATCACTTTCAGGTTTGTGTGGACACTTTGGAACGCAGTTCTAGGGTAGCAGCAGGCATGGACTTGTGAGCTAAATGATGCATAAATTCAAGTGACTTTGAGGAAGGCTGGAGTAAACAGTAGAAATCAGGGGTTTGTTCTGGTAATCTAGTCACCAGAATATACTACCTTCTGCAGTGGTGTGTAGAGACATTAATTAAGGCATGTTTACCTTTCCTATCTTGCTGTATCAATTTAATAGTGTGGTAATTAGTAATGTAGAAATTCTTGCTACATGCATTGTCTTTTTCCTTACTGGGACAGTTGCTCCTGGCTTTGTGTGGGTTTTTTTCCCCCATCTTAAACTTCCTGCAAGCGTATAGCAGTAGTGCTACTATAAATAGTAACTAAAATGAAGGAGATTATTAAAGTGAGTACAAGAACAACTGGTATGTGTTGTTCATTCAGAGGAAGATAAATAAGCTGATCTGAAGTAGGGCAGTACCTTCATTATTGGGAGATTCTCCTGTCCTGGTCTGAATTCTGCCCGGTTGCAGAGAGTTACAATTTTTGATAATGCTGTCCATGATGGAGAACTTTGATCAAAAGGCTGGGCTGAAAGGAAGCAAGCATATGGCATCTATTAGTTCATTACGTGATGGAAGTAGAAACTTAAGTTTGAAGCAATGGGATTGAATTTTTGGCAGAAGAAATTAATACTTTTGAGAAGTTACAGAAGAACAATGAGCCACAAAGTTACATTGTTCAGTTGGTTCTGGCAAGATTCCTTAGATGATGTTTCTGTTTATTTCCCTACTGAGTTTACTGTCAGCAAAGGGATCTGGATCAGGACCTCCTCCACACTTAGATTCTGTGAGTGGAGTTCAAATATTATTTTTTTCTCATCCCTACATGGCCAAGAAGGGCCTTGCCTGTTGCACACTAGGCTTGTACATGGAAGGAAGATGTGTCTGTTTTAGCTATCAAAAGACATTCCCATTGACATCAGCACAGGTTTGACCCAAGTAGCAGCCCCTTCCCACATCCCCCGTTGCCATATTTACTTGTTTGATCTTCACTGGTGTCAGCTGAGTAGATCTGATTATCAAACCAAAGGTGAGCAACAGTCATCCTGTTCTGCGTGAGGGTCCCTGTCTTGTCTGAACAAATGATGGAGGTAGAACCCAGTGTTTCTACAGCTTCCAGATTCTTCACCAAACAGTTCTTCTTGGCCATCCTCTTGGCTGTCAGAGACAGACTCACCTGGAAGAAGTCAAGTTCAGCTCAGAGTTAGTGAGGTACAGATTGATGCAGTGAGGTTACATCCCTCTGCTAGGTTTGTTCTGGTTTTTTTTAGGAAGAGAACATATTTTTTTAAAATAATCTCTTGGTTGTGACAGTGCCTTTTGTTTCCCTTTCCTTTCTTATTAGCATTATTAAGGTCAGAGGTTTGGCTGTAACTAATGAAAGCACATTTGCTGCTCAGAGGAATCTGCTTGCCTGCTGGTAGAAATAAGAATGTCATATCAGTAAGGGGGCTGTTTTAGATGGAAGAACTTGCAAGGGAGGGAGCTCTTAATCACCAACTTAACGAGTCCTGAAATGATTCCCTTCATTATTGCAATACTGCTGGTTGTTCATTGTTGGTGTACTTTAGGGCTAACAGTGCTTAGCAGGTGTGTTGCTTCTCAGCCAGGGATTTTAGCAATGCTTTATATGTGTTAGGAAGTGGAATTTTCATGGCACTTTTAGGGTACAATATCCTCATTTCCAAATAGGAACAGGTTGTGCAGAAATGAGTCACGTCATTCTGCTGGTTAGCAACTGAGGGAGGAGGGTACTTGAAGAACCTTATTTCAAACTGGATTATTGTGCTGAAGCTTGTAAAATTAATGACTCAGTTATGCCAGGATTCTCAAGTGGAATATTTGTCCTTTCAGTCTCACAGAAAAAAACACCACCCGTATTTCAGACTCAACTCAGCCAAGTCACTCTAATGGGTGATCTATTCTTCAGTGGCTGGCTCGGCACTGCAATCAGCTTAGGAGTGATGAGCTGTGGTAATGACTGAAGCACTACAGAGGCTACCAGTGAAATCAAACACAGACTTACTGTTACTGTGGCCAGCAAGCCCTCTGGCACATTTGCCACGATGATGCCAATTAGAAAGATGATGGAGTCCAGAATCTTGTATCGCATAGAAACGGATATGATGAAGAAGAGCACACCGATGGAAATGGCCACTCCTGCCACCAGGTAGACAAAATGCTCTATCTCAATAGCAATGGGTGTCTTCTCGTTTCCCACTCCCGAGGTGAGCGAGGCGATCCTCCCGATCACCGTGCGGTCCCCGGTGTTGATCACAATGCCAGTGGCAGTGCCTGCAGCCAGGGAAAACACTGTCAGCTCCAGGAGAGACTGCCCCTGTGCTCTGTGCCCAGCACTCATTGACTAAGACTTGCCCCCAGAATGGTGTTCTTCCCCTTAGAAGTCTGGTAGCCCTACTGCTAAAGACAGACTTAAGCTATTTTCATTAATTAGAATCTTTCTTGATTGCACTGCAGTGGGAATGTGGTGTTATCCTGGGCACTGCACATCACAGACAGTGATGACAGGTGTGTCATCACACTGTCAGGTGTGACACAGACCTTTTAGCACCGAGAACAGGAGCAACACCTTCAGGTGTGCAGAGCCCTTACACAGAAGCATTCACAAATACTTGGAGGCATCTGCAACTTGACATTCCTGGAGATAGTGGTAGAAAGAAGGGCCACCAAGATGATCCGAGAGCTGGAGCAGCTCTGCTCTGGAGCCAGGCTGGGAGAGTGGGGGTGTTCAGCCTGGAGAAGAGAAGGCTCCAGGGAGACCTTAGAGCAGCTTCCAGGGTATGAAGGGGCTCCAGGAAAGCTGGGGAGGGACTTGGGACAAGGGCAGGGAGGGAGAGGACAAGGGGGAAGGGATGAAAACTGGAAGAGGGAGATTGAGGTGAGAGATGAGGAGGGAATTGTGGAGTGTGAGGGTGGTGAGAGCCTGGCCCAGGTTGCCCGGGGAAGCTGTGGCTGCCCCATCCCTGGCAGTGTTGAAGGGCAGGTTGGATGGGGCTTGGAGCAACCTGGGCTGGTGGGAGGTGTCCCTGCCCATGCAGGGGCTTGGATCTGGATGATCTTTCAGGTTCCTTTCAAGCCAAACTGTTGTATGATTCTATGAAAAACCTAAAGGTAGCAAAGGAAGCCACAGTGATTGATTGCTGTGCCCGTAACCACCAGTCTTGGTGTTAAAACAAGCATCTCACTGGTTGATGCTCATTATGAACAGCTCAGTGCTTAAGGCTTGATTTTGGTGTGCCTGGGACAGCAGTTTCTTGTGAGCAATCAAACTTTCTTGGAATTCCTTGCAGCAGAACTGCTGAAAATGAGTTAGCAGTATCATGCAGCACCCTGCACAGGGGCCACTTCTGGAGGCCCTTCTCTCTGTACACACCTTCCACACAGGTGGTGGAATAGAATGCGATGTTCCTGGTCTCCAAGGGGCTCTCATGGGTGAAGTCACAGGAACGAGACTGTGGTTCTGATTCCCCTGTGAGTGAAGAATTGTCCACCTTTAATGAAACGGAGACATGCCCACATTAAAGTTAGTAGCATGCAGTTATACCTTGCCCAGAAGGCAAGGTGGCAGCACATTTAATTTTCAATGAAAGGGCCTCAATCTCTCAGTGCCTTTTCTCTGAGAGAGCTGCTGTTGTCACTGAGAGACTCTTATTTCTTTGAGAACTCAGTCAATGTTGTGTGTCTGTTGGGATTTTCAGTAGCAGTCTGAGAGAAAATCTATTTTGAAGGTATGCCTCCAGATGTGTGGGTACTTCTAATGCTGTATTGTTATTTCTGCTTCTGTCCTGGCAAAGAGCATTCCCAGAACATGGTATGGATCTAATGGCTTGTTTTGATGTTCAGGGAGTGGAGATGTTAGTCCTAGGTGAGCTGAGCATCACAGTTTAGCTTTTGCACTCTATAACTTCTTTAGATTATGTCTAATTACAGCTTTAATAACTCACATTGAGTGCGTAGGAATTCTTTATATGTAATAGAAGTTTCTAAACCATGATCTTTCTCTTTGCCCATGCCCTTCAAAGTCCTGTTTACCTTACAACCCTGAGCAAGGATCAGACGAATGTCTGCTGGGATCCTGTCTCCACCCTTTATTTCCACGATGTCTCCAACCACCAGCTGGTCTGCTGGCAGTTCCCTCTTTTCTGCATCTCTGATGACAAGAGCTTGCTGAAAGACATAATGGTGACAAAAAGTAGCATTTTGCCATCCTCTAAACCTCCTCCCAAGAGGTACATCAAGGATTATGGTGTTTTTGTCATTTCAAGGTGCATTTTCAGAATGAACTTCTATCTCAAATGAAATGCCTTGGTTATTCTCACCTGTGGAATCATTTTACTGAAGCTGGCCATGATGTTTGTGCTTTTAGCTTCTTGATAGTAAGCAAAGATACCAGTGAGGATGACAACCAATGCCAGGACTACTCCAAGATAGAGCTGATCAGTAAAAGATACAATCCAGTTAGTTTAAGACAAATGTTCAGCAATTCCTCTGCTCAAATAAATCACAGTTCTATATTGTTTCAGAAGACTCTTAAAATGGGGCACTGGTCTGGTTAAAAGACAATTGAGAAAAAGAACTTTCAAGTTTTGCCCTGCTAATGACATAATAAAGCTTTCTGAGTATGGAAAGGGCTTCTAATAGCAAGTTTCCTATATCTCTAAAAGCCTTCACTGATCTATAGCTGCCACAAACCTGAGCAGATCATATTCCTAGCAGTGTGATTCACAAGGGAATTGGAGTCAATGACTCCAGAGTCATTTGTGGACTTTAGTATTGGTCTTATGAGTACTGAAGTATTCTGATTATGGGTAGTGGTTATAAAACCTTTGGATAGGCACTCTTAGACAGAAGTGGTATGTCAGGTATTTGAACATTTATTATAAGTGTTCAGTAGTAGAGGGAGAGTCCTGAAAGAATACAAGGCCCCCTTGTAGTTACTGAGCAACTGTCAAGTAATATTTAAATTACTTGGATTGTCAAAGGGTCAAATACTTATTCAGTTACTTACGTTGTCAAAGGCTGATCCAACTCCCTGGGCATACTGAATGCCAAATGAAATCCAGGAGAAGATAGCTCCTATCCACAAGAGGATGGAAAACCCTCCAATCATCTGCTTGAGGAACTTAACAATTTCAGGAGTGGCTTTGGGAGGAGTGAGTGAGTTGGGACCATCCCGAGCCAAAATCTCTGCTGCTCTTGCACTAGAGAGACCCTACAAAAGTAAGAGATGTTTAAAATCAAGTCACAGAAAAAGAGATTTTTATCTCAACTTCGAACAAATATATGTTGTGGTTTTTTTCCCCTAAATGTTATTTGTGTCACAGATCAGCTTCAGTAACTTGCATCTTTGATTTCCCACCTTTCTGATTTCAGAGTGGCTACTATTATTATTAGTTAGGTATTTCTTTACTGAAGCATGGGATTTGGGAATTTGGAAAACTCCTGTGTCCATCAGGAGTTTTCATTCTCTTGGTCATCTGTCAAGTATCCCTGTACTAGGCGTTTGGAAAGCTGGTTTAAAATGAACATCCATTCTTTTACTACTGCTTCTGCATTTTCACCAAGGTGTTTGTAGTTCACGGGTTGCTTGAAATTCTTGTCTGTGCTCTGGCCAGAATATCTGCAGTGCTTTGGTATTGGAACATTAGGTGCTAAAGGGACTCAGATGTCCAGTTTCTCCGATCTAGTGTTTCCTTCAAGATAAAATCATTTCCAGGAGGTTCTCTTGCTCTACATTGCTACAGACAGCACCAGTGAAAAATGAACTGTAGTGAAATCAAAACACCAAATAAAAACTTTAGAAAAACTGAGGTCCTGGTGCAAACTTCGAGGGCACATTTTGTGCAGGGATTATGATTTCAAAACAGTAGATCAGACTTCTTCAGGCTTGAAGGAGACTCCAGTTGAAGTGTAGGTCAGGGCTGCTTGTTGACTGGCTGGTTGAGGTTTTACTGGGAGTTGGGGAATCAAAGCTGTGCATGCATCTACACATGCATCTGTGTGTGAGTCTGCAGATCTGAGTGTTTTCCTACTGCTTCTGGGTAGCTTTGGGTAAGCCAGAGGCAGAGTAAGGCAACTGATTGAGTCAGTTTCTTAATGATGCCCTATGGACTTACTTTGTTCACGCTTGTACCATACTTCTCCTCCAGCTCTGAAGCACTGAGTCTGTGGTCATCCTGGATTCCAAAAGAAAGAGAAAATTGCAGTGAGGAAAATATCAGACTGTTGAATTGTTTATTTCAGGAGCTGGAGAATGTTCAAACTGCCTGGATCTGGGACCATGGCACCTGTTGCTAGTATGACATCCCACTTTCATGAATAGACAGTAAGCAATTTGCATGCTGAGAAGTGAAATATCTTCCACTGGAAGATGGTATTTTCTTTGGATTTTGAGAGTACTTGTGTAAATAGTTCCCTCCTCCAGGAAATCTGTCGCAAGAACAGAGCAGTGTTTTCATGTTAATCCTGCTTGCCACTAATGTCTGTGCTTCTTTTAGATAAATAGTTCCTCTTCACATGCTACAGGACTCAAGCATACAGTACCATGGGCACCATGTTGACAGAAAGAAAAGCTGTGGTGTCAGAATATGAGTGACACCAAAGTTGGCACCTGACTGACAGGGTAGGGTATGAAATTATTCACTACAGGCTCGTAGAAAGAAGCCAAAAGTTCTAACCACACTGGAAAAGGGTGTGGGAGAGGGAAACCTTAAAGCTCTTCTCCTTTCCCTGCAGTGACACCTCTGTGGTATCACTGACCTAATTATATCTTGTGCCCAACTGAGATTTAGAAGCCAAGAATTTGAGAGATCTCACAATTGTTTTCACAGGATGATTCACTGGTACTTGGATGAGTCAATTAACTTGTCTGTGCTTTGGTTTCTCTTTAGAAACATGCCAGTAATGTTACAGCCCCTGGTGGCAGAGAGAAGATACATGAAGAATTATTCAGCTAGTACTGGGTAGATCTCGGAAACGTGATAGGTTACCTGATGGTGTCTTTTGGGGGTTTCTCATCTTTGGAATACCATCTAGCCCATAAGTAGCCTCTCCTTTGAGCTGCTCTCAGAGCAATTCAGAAAAGAGGTCAGAACAATTACCTCCATTTTTCAGATTGGGAAACTGAAACATATAGAGAGGAAGGAACTTTTCCAAGGTCAACCAACAGGCTTAGTGCACTGACCTTGAAGTACAGTGCAGTTAGATTGTTGAAGAAAGGCCTGTGCTTAGAGATGAGACATGCTTTTAGATCACCTAGAAATCTCTGGAGCAAAAATATTGTGCTTCTACCTTTCCCTCTGTTTCCTGGCTGCCTGTGCAAGTGGCAGCTCAGAGGAAATACTGATTGCACTTATTCCATCTGGGGAATAACTCCTCTTTGGGGAGACAATGCTCTGTATCACTGCTGCCTTAATTAAGCCAGAATAATTTTTTCTTTATAGATGAAAATCCTGCACAACTTTTTTTGTTTGTTTGTTTGTTTTCCTGGCACATTTCAGGAGGCTGAGGAAGCAAGTCCTGCCTTGTGTTAGGGTTCTCAGAGCAGCAGGTCTTCTGGTAACATGATTGTGCATCAGAGTTTCACTCCCTCCACCAGACTTCACTCAGGTAGAGGCTGTCCTGCCAGGTGAAAGGGGAGCTTAGCAACACTCACCATGTCCACTTCTTTCTTAAGATCTTCTGTTGTCTTTTTTTTCTTGTGGCCTTTTAAGTCTTTGTACTTCTCCTCTTCATCTCCAGTCTCTGTTTTTTCTAGATCTTTTGTCCCATAGATCTCAACTGAGTAAACATTGGACTTTTTCTGTAAAAGAAACAAGTTTTTAGCATTGTTGAGAACATCTGCTGTGACTTGAAAGAAGCAGTAAAAAATACTCCAAACAAGTCAAACTCTGACAAATCTGCTTTTTTTTAGACAACTTTGCCAGTGTCTTTCTCCTGGCAGTGTAAAGTGCTTGTTCCTGTCTTATCCTGAGATCTCTCCAGCATGTGTTACAGCAATCATGGTCAGGTCTCCAGCAGATGTAGATCACAGGGATTCCTTTAGAGATGTGCAACACTTTGAGTAGTTTATGGTCTACTCAAACTCTAGAAATACTGCCCAGGATCTCAGCACTGCTAGCAAAAGCCGTTCAGTCATTCATCAGCTCCAAGAAGAGAGGTTGTAAAAGAGTAAGATTTTTAAAGGAAAGGGGAGGGAAAAAGTATTTATTGAGAACTTGTCTGTTTCTGGAGCTTTTTAGATACATGACCTGAAGATTTCTTTTTAAATTAAAATTAATGTTTACACATCTATGTTCATGCATAATTTTTTAATATTTATGCATTTACACTTGATCACATAGAAGGGAATGGAGCCAAACAACATGGTAGCCAAAGAAGGGCAAGGTTATCTTTTCTTGTACAGCTCAGAACTGAACTGAGTTGGCTGACTCTTCACTTGTGTTTGCCACCTAGTATCAGGCACAGGACACTGTTAATCTGAGGAAGCTGCTAAACCCCTGACAATGTTTTGCTTGTATAGGTAAATTGAGGGTTGTGCTGTTTCCTAACTTTAAGTTAATACTGTAGTCTGAAGGGCAAACTTCCTGTATTGCTAATTTACCAGCTTCTATAATCATAACGTTCCAGATCCTAATTATCTTGTATACTACATGCCATGCCTTGGAAGAACTATTGGTTGACCCCATTTCAGAGCCTGTCTTACACAGTAACCATCCAAGCTCCATGAGAGTCACACTGGACCTTATCTGATGCTGTGCTTTACCAGTGGGACACAGGAGCTCCTGGGCTGCTGCTGTGTGTCTAATGAGGACACATTAGTGCAGGGCACTCATCAGTAGCTGGGCTCCTGCAGAGGTTGTATTTCAGATGAGGTGAGAGGAGACATCTAAATTACACCCAGATTAAACCAGAGAAATTGTTCTATTTTTCCTACCTTGCCAAAGATTCATAATCTGGTTTATCTATTAAGATTTTTCCTTCACCTTCCTCCTCCTCCTCTCTTTAACCATCCCACCCAAAAATCTGTTCAGTTTCTCAAATTCCCATGAAGTATAGAGACCAGGAGAGAAAGAAAACAAGTATCTACTGTGACAATTTAGCAGATGGAGGAGATTAATAAAGAAAATGAATTAACTTAGTAAAATCTATTGATCACTTCTGTGCATGATCTATGTTTAACATTCAACCTGCACAGTTTAATCTCAGATTTTGGCATTTGCAAAAGGGATAGTGTTCATGAAACTGTTGATTATAAAACTAGCCAGTCCTAAAATTCTTCCCCATCCAATCTGACCTCTTAATTTTTTAGGATTACAGGTGCATATCCATCTAGGGTGAATTCCACTGGATGCCAAATAATGTCTAATTAGTTCCATTTTTCACTTAGATCATATTTATAATATTCATATATATATATATAAAACTTAATGCTGGTTCTTAAGAAGAAACACAGTAGCAGCAATTCCATGAACAGTGTACTCACCTTTACCATCTTGGTGAATTTATTCCTTTCCTGATGGAGTTAAACAACCAGGCTAGAGTCTCTGATGAAAAGCAAAAGCCCAACTGGAGAATGAAGTGGTTCAGAGCAGTTTTGGCTACTGGAGTGTAAGAGCTCACAGAGGTTTGCAAGCAGACGTTAGCTGGAATCCTGCTTGCACTTTGGCATCCTACAGGCAGGACAAGTTTGTTGTCCAAAGCCTGTGGAGAAAGAGGACTGTTTGCTAGTGCTTTATAAATCAGCATCTTGTGCTGCCACTCCACCCCTCCCCTTCCAGGTCCAGCCCATCTTCTGTTTCACCTGTAGTAGGTGGAAAAATACCGCAGTAATGAGCATGTGGGTTTCAGGTCAGATAGTTTCTAATTATTCCTTTGTAGTGTTTGCTCACAACTAGGGAACAAGTGTATTATTCAACTTGCTAGAAGCAAAGAGTTTCCTTCGGAGACCTTCCAGCACTGGACTCCCCTTATGGTTCCCAGCTCTCATGGCAATGTGCAGTGGGGTAAAAGAAGTCTGTGCACATTTTGTCTTGCTTGTTTTGGTGATGTTCTGTTTCCCTGCCTAGGCTTCCTAACGTCAGGTGCCTGCCCTATTTAGTTGCTAGTAGGGATTTAGTGGACTGGTGCTGCTTGGCTTGGACTTCACTTTTAATTATTGCATTTATTGTGGTTTTAACCTTCATACTTAGCTGGGAAAAGCACTTCCCTGTGCATTTTCAGCAAGAGCATTTGCCTGAACAGCTTCCATACAGGGGTAATAATGAGATTTATAATACTTTTGATACCTGGTGTGTCTTATCACTTAGAAGTCAAGTTAATTTCATCATCTCTGAAATGTAACTGACAAAAACTAAGTCAAAAGTGATTTAAGAGTTTCTATAGTTCAACACTATTTGGGGGAAGACTGTCTTCCATCTATCTGATAGAACTGGTCTCACTGAACAGCACAGCATTTCAGCAGTTGGTCCTTGGCTTCAAATTGCATCATTTGAGATATTGTGAGGTACCACAGACACTGGCAGACAACTCAAATTGTGGTGAGAGAGAGAACATGTTAATGGAGATAAGTAATGTTGGCCTTTCCAAGCCATATATCTCAGCTGTTGTTGTGGAGAAAACAACAAAGAAACATCCTTTATTACTTCAACAGGAACATGAATAAATCCATAGTCAAATCACAGACTGGTTTCCACTGATTTGAGGATCATGCCTCCCTAAACATCACTTAGAGTAAAAGGAAAAGCTGTTCCCACTTCTCATGTGTATCTGTCTTTTTCCATGGCATTTTTAAATCCTGGAACGTTACATAAGATACAGAAGTGTCTCTGGAAAGGTTTCACATTCAGTTTCTGTGGTTTGTTGTATTGAGAACTGGATTGTGTCCTGGGGCTTGAATATAAAACCTTTTCATGTACATAGAAGTATTGGAGATTTCATAATCTGTGCCATATGCAAAAGAAGCAGTAATATATTGACTGTATCCAGGGAATCTGCATGTCTCATGTCTTACCCGTTAACTAGTTAAGGACTGGTCAGTGTTAGGTTAACAATCAGACTTGATGATCTTGAAAGTCTTTTCCACCCAAGGTATTCTGTGAGATTGTCCAGTCTGTTGCTGGAAAGGAACTGGAGCAAGATGCTCAAGAGGTACAGTGAGTGTGTTTAACATCCAGCTAGACTACTGAGGTGGAAGTGGAGTGATGTGTGAAAGGAAACATGGACTTGGAAATAGGGGATATATTGTCCATCAGATCTGTTGAAGACAGTGGCCTAAGAGGAATGGTAAGTGGAGAACAATAATGTGTATCATTATATCCTGCTGTTCACAGATTTGTAAAAACAACTACCCTGTACTTTTTAGCAATGGTTTGGGATTCAGGCTGTTATCTGGGTCATTTGGGCAGTTTTGAATTTGTCTTCTATAAATCATGACTGGTTTTGCCTGGGGACAAATGTTAGAAATGCAAATTAGGGAAGTGTTCAGCAACAAAGTTCCCCCTGCACCTTGGACTACACACGGTATTTACGCTGACACATCTGTCTGTCCTCTTCAGGGATTGTTTCACAGCAGATTAACTGAACTGGTACAGCCCTTAGACAGTATCATAACTTCACAATATTTACAAAGTGTTGAGCCAGGTTTATGGCTTTGCAGGATTGATGGTTAAAAAGTTCTGTGGCAGAAATGTCATTAATCTTTTCCACACAAGGGATTGTTTTCCTGTGTGTTACAAAGCAAAGATGAGAAGCACTGCAAGAAGGGAATTTCTGGTTCCTCATAAACCAACGTACTGTGGTTGGGCAGCAAAATATCCCACTGCTGGGAGGAATTGCCCTTTGTAGTAGCTACCCCAAGCCACTGATCTTTCTGTGTTTTGTCAGTTGGCCTTGCTGAAAAGGTACCAGAAATAAAGCCCAGATGAGAACCTGAGCTGCAGCTCTGGAAGAGGTGCTTGTGAAAACTGAATCCGACCAGTGAGGCACTTGTGCCTTGGTTTGGCAAGACGTGGCAGGTACAGAGAGGAATATTCTTGAGACTGTGCCAGGGTGCTGTAATTGTCACGTGTTTCTAGTGTGTCTCAACACTCACAGCTGAGCCCTGTTTAGAAGGTAAAATTCTTATTGTTCTGGTTTCTAAGTATCAAGTCTAGAAAAATAATATGTCCCTTCTGAATTACTATGTCTGTCTCTTGCACTTCCTTCCTAGAATTAAGATACACTTTAATTCTCTTCTAAGTTCCTATTCTATATATCCTATAGGATAGCCAGGAGGACACTTTGCTGTGATTTAACACACAGAGACCACACTTTTTAACCTGTGGGCTGCTGATACCTTGCTAAGATGCTCCAATTCTTTCAGGTTGTGACGCAGAGGTGTGAACGTTTTTAAGAGCTGTAGGAGCAAGGAGAATGCAACGCTTGTTGAACTTTGCTGTGTTCTTGATATGCCTCCTTTCTTGCATGAAGTGGGCCCTACGTTAGCAGAAGGGAAGCACGCAGCCCTGGGAGCACCTGAAGAGGCAGGGGTGGGTGGCAGAGCTACACTCCAATTTGCTTTCCCAAGGCGGGGTTCAGCCTTGCTGCCTTCCTCGGGGAGAGCCAGCAGAGGGAGCGCAGCAGCCTCTCTGCTCAGTTTGTTCCTGCTTTGTTCATTCACTGTTTTCACACCAGCAAGAGCAAGATTTCGGAGAGCAGAGAGTCTGGCTCGGTGTCTAGCACAGCCCTGTCTCCAGGTTTCTTTTCCCTTGTAGGCTGAGGGTAAAACAAACCCTGAACTTGAGGTGTCAGTGTTGAGGTGTTCAAAACACCTTTCAAAGGCAGGAAAGAGCCTCAGATGAGCCACGTTCTGGCAGGTATGAACAGCAGCCTTAGGATTTCCTTGCCCTTTATGTAGCCTTTTAAGCAAGGCTTTTTAGGCAGACATCTCCAGCAGCAGCCAACCTGTCCTTGAAGGCATTTAAAAGGGGCTGAGAATTTTTTTCTGGGTCCATCCCTTAGCAAAGGAGGGAAGTTTTGAGTATTCCTTGTTCCCTTACTCCATGGAGAGGAGAAACCCCCTCTCAGCAGAAGAGGGAAAAGCCATTGCTAAATCTGACTTTTTCTTCCTTCCTAATTTAACCCACAGATGTTAAACTCTAATTCACAGGCCACAAATACTGAACCAAGCTCTCAGGAGCCAAATTAAAACAAAAGCTTAGGTATTTTGACACTGGTAATTCAGGCATTGGTTGTAAACCACTCACTTGAGTTTTATCTGTCCACAAAGAGGTAATGCAGCTGAACTGTATCATTTAATATAGAGAGATATTTCAATATATCACTTATTTTTTTCACATGTGAAAAAAAAAAAAGCCTCAGGAGTCCTTTTTTAGAGAGTTTCTACTTAGATTTCTACAAGAATACAGTGGTTTCTTGTCACATTCTGTTGCTTTCTGATGTGGAGAACTACTCATTCAAAACATTTTCACATGGGTCATCAAGAAGCCCTGAGTGTCTCTAATAGGGGTTACTTGAAACAGTGAGCTGAGGAAGTGCCTGCCAGGTGTGATAACAACTGCTGAGCTAACTGCTCCCTGCCTGAAGACATTTCAAAAAGATAAGTAAAACTTGCACATTTCTTGGGGGGTTTATTACTTCGAAGCAATCTTTTGTTGAAATGTTCTGTCTCTGAGGAGGAAAAGAGAAGCCACAGGTGACTCACGGTCTCTAGGACTTTCTTACTCTCCTTGCTATTTTGTCTTCCTGCTTCCTAGTGCTATTAATAAGAACCATTACAAATTCATCTTGAATGTGGTATAAAAACAGTAAGGAAAATGGATCATCTTCCTCTTTGCAACTTCCTGGAGCTGTGCAAAGGTGCAGTCAGGACTGAAAGCTGGTGTGGAAACACGGTTGAACATTGTTCTTTCAGTGTGATGGTATTCCAAGAATTTAATTTGCAATCAGAAATTATTCATAGTAGCTTGCAAATTGCAGTCTTCCTTTCAAACAGCTGCTGTCCTGATTATTCTCAGGCAAAACAATATTTTTTTCCTTTTAAAATATTATCTGATGTGCTGGTTCATGTGCCAAACCAGTGCATCTAGAACTTGCAGAGCCAAATGTGGTTTTCAGTCTGAACCTAATCCTCTGGAACAACATAACCAACCTCATTCCTACCAGACATCACAGCCTGTCAGGTGGCAGAGACAAGCCAGGAAGACAGGATGGAAAGGGGACAGTTAGATGAGGGATGTGAGTATGGGCCTGTGGACAGCTAAAGCTGGACACATGGGAAGAGAAAATGGATGGTGATGCAGAGGTGTGTTTACCCCAGGGCACCTATGGAAACGTAGATGAGGAAGCTTAGGGGTTGTAAAACACAGGGTTTGGGTGCTGGGTATTTGTAAGCAAAGCTGTCTAGAGAAGGCAGCCTGTGGTCAGCAGAGCTTCCCCTGCCCAGCCTCTGGCAGGGTGATTGTTGTTTGTCAAGAGTCATTTGAATGGGCATTAATTATTCCCCAATTCCATGTGGAAATAGAGTAAACATTATTTGCAAAGATGCTCTTTTGCTTAGAAAATGTTGGTCCTGTGGCTTTCGGGGTTTCCAGTGATGAAAAGCAGGTCATTCAACTAATGTGACTGCCCAGGTAAGTGACACCTGATAGAGCAGGACTAGATGTGGACTGGCAAGATAGTTGTCTATGGAAGATGGTTGAAGTGCCACAGCCTGTTTGCTGTCTGGTTGACCTCTATTGGAAAGTGATTAAAAATGAGTCAGTGGGTTGAATGTGGGTCATTCAAACAGCTGATCCTTTTTTTTTTTACCCTGTAATGCCCTTGCAGTGTTGCCATGTCACCCCAGAGTTCTGAAAATGACATTTTGTGAGCACAGAAGTGGTGAGTGTTTCAGCTGAGAATGCCAAGATGCTGGCTCACAGCTTGCAACAGCTGATAGCAGAGCCAGTCAGGATCTTTAGTCACAGCTTGCAGAGCTGAAGGCTGAGACTGACAAAGTGATGGGTCATGGTTTACAAGAGCTGACAGCCAGAGACCATTGCTCTGCTGCAGACTGACCTCCCATCTGTACAAGTGCTCACAGATTGGCAGGCAAGAAGCCACATTTAAATGGCCAGTGGTTGAACAGGATATTGAAAACTGTGGGCTTTGGTGGCTTAGTGAACAAAAAAAGTAAACTGTGTCTAACTAAAAATGAGATTAAGGAATATTTTTCATTTTGCCTCTGCACTTTTACATTCCTAGAAAAGTGGGAGGATTGTGTAGAGCAGACAGGGTGGAAGGCATCTGTTGAAAAATGTAATGCAGAATGCTGTGTCCCCCTTCTTTTTCTCTTTTTTCCATTTCTATGCAAAATCCTTGCAGTGGAATTCTGTTGGCCACATTAAAAGGTGGGGAGGGAGAACAGTGTCTATTCAATTCCTCATTCCTTTTGAGATACTTCAGAGAGTCTGTATGTATTTCATTTTTCATTTCTATGTCCTGCAATTCTGTCCTCTAGCAATAATGGTCACACTTTGTGTCCTTGAGTAAAATTCAGAGAAGGCTTCTGGGGTGATAGCAGATGATCTTGAAATAGTTCACAGTGTTACACAACTGGGATGTCTGAGCTGTGATGTGAAGTTGCAAACAGCATTTTACCTGTGGAATTTGAAAATCACATGGGTTTGTACATAGCCCAGAGGAGTGTGAAATCTTACCTGCACAGACCTTGTACAGAAAAATACTTTAGGTCAAGAAAAACTTGTTTCATATTTGTCAAAGCCACGTGAAGGGGCTTGGCTGAGTCTCCATGCCCTCACTGCCAGGGCCTCTGCTTCTGTCCCACATCAGCCTTTGGGGTTGTAACTGTGTCACTTCAGTCCCACAGGCAGGCTGGGTGGGAGATGAGCGATGTGAAAGGTAACATGCAGGAACAGAGAGAGCATCTATGAGATGAGCCTAAGAAACCCACAGTGCCAGTTCTCACCAGGTTCTAAAAGCTCTATTGGCTGTGCACTGCTAACATGAGGTACTGGTGCTTCTGCCACGATACAGAAAATCCCAGTGAGTAGACTCTTCTGCCACTTACCTCCATCCAGGGAAAGCTCTAGGTGCAATGAGTGGTGGCCATGAACAGAGGAAGGAGCCTTTGTACCCCCCACAACACCAGCCTGAGCCAGACTCTGCCTGCACTGCTGCCCTTGCCTCCTTGGGCACCAACCCTGAGCGTGTCCCTCAGGATGTGGGGAGAGTTTCAACCTTGGGCTTGCTGTAAGAAAATCCAACCTTACCTTTTACCTATTTACCTCTTGGGAAAATGCCCTTAACTTTGATTTACACTGGATATTGTTTGAGTGCTGCTGAGAACCAGTCCAACCGCTCGCTCGATGCAAATTAGAATAAAGTCACATAAGTAAGAAATACAGAAAGTTGTAGGATTGGGGCTTGGTTAGCAATGAACTCACTAGTTTTCATTGTCTGTCTGACTTTGGGAATGGCTCAGGATAGCATGGCTAATGTTTTGAAAAGCTATTCTATCCCCAAAGAATGCAAGATGTACTTAAGTGTTTTGTAGTCTTGTTTTAGTGAATTTATTTAAAATGGTATCTTAATAGAAAATGTCATCTGAGTTTAGATTTTATCCTGCAGCTCTTCTCCTTTCGTAAGCTGTGTCTGTGGTATCTGTTTTTACTGTGCTCAGCTTGGGAAAGGTCTCAGGACTGGGCCTTTTAGTATCATACTTGAAGTATAATTTGTATTTTACAAATGTCTGTGTGTTAGAGTTGGGGTTTTTTCATCAGTAGATCTAATAATAATTGGCAAAGGAGGTCAGACTCACTTTAGAAACTGAGTCATGGAGAGGCAGCGACTTGTACAAGATCAACCAGTAAATCTGAGGTCCTAGTTGAGTATCACAATGTTCTGGATCCCCTCCCCCTCCCACCCAGGTAGGGAAGGAGAGAGAGAAAAAGAGACTTGAAAACTAAACTACACAGCTTTAATTAAACACTAATAATATAAGAAAATATATGCAGTTATATACAAATGTGTTCAGGAAATGTACAAAGCCCCTATTGCCTCCCCCTACCCCCAGGACTCCCACAGCACTCTCCTTAGTTGTGAACAGTCCCAAAAAGTTCCAGAGCTGCTGCTGAAGAGAGAGCAGAGTGATGAAAGTCAAGAGATACACAGCCTGGAGGTCTAGGGTGATGGATGGACAGAGTCCTCCCTGGACACCAGCCATGGATGGAAGAAAAGGGAAGAAGAAGAGGGAGGAAGTTGTCTCCTGTGATCTCTGAGCTTACAGAGCTCTGTGGAATGGAATATCTCTGGCCAGTTTTACTGTCTGTCTAACTCAGCCTCCTACAGGGGGTCATAGATCTCTCCGTAGTGTCTGAGCCAGCAGAGTAAAGATGTGACCTGGAAGACCCAGCAGTTAGAGAAACATTCCACTGTTTGTTATCATTCCTAGCTGGAACACTCTGCTGCTAGTTAAAAGAAAGCTTACTGAAGAGGAAAAAACAAAAATAGTGAAAGGAAAATTGGCTTCATCCTGGCTCAAACCAGGACAGTGGTGCACAGATGCCCATGGTTTGTGGGGTCACCAGTCTACTCTGGGACAGCTGGTGGTCCCCACAATCTCAGTGCTTCCAGAGTCAAATCAGTAGCAGCAGCCAGGTCCCAGGGGAAGTATGATACCTGAGTTTTTGCTTGCTTGATTTATGTGTCCACTCCCTATATAATTTGCTTGGTAGCTCCAAAACATAACAAGATCTCCTAGTACAAATTTGGGATGGGATACAGCTCATCTAATTTAACTCTCAGGCTACACTAGACATTCAGGTTGTCTTTATAGCCAAAAGGAAGGAAGAAAGAAGCACCCTACAAATTTGGGATGGGATACACCTCATCTAATTTAACTCTGAGGCTACACTAGACATTCAGGTTGTCTTATAGCCAAAAGGAAGGAAGAAAGAAGCACCTCCAGACAGCAATTCATCTCATTCGTGTTAGGTGTATGCAAGATAATAATTACCCTGTAGAGAGAGACAAGCTGTTCTCTGCCTGAATAAAGGAGCAGCTTGGAAGAGTACTTTGGATTAAACACCTAGGATCTAATGAAGATCAATCCTGTCCTTAGGAACAAATGCACATAGACCTGTCCAGATGACATGGCTTACATATTAAAACAAGCATTTCCCAAGCTTGTGCTATTTGGATTTGGCTTTTGTGTAGAGACACATCTGAAGTAGTCACATACATAGTCCTTGGTCTTCCTTTCAACATACATTGCTAGGAGTTGAGCTTCAGTTGGTCACTGATTTGCTATGGAGAGATATTTGTTGTTAATGCTGATTTTTAACAAAAGATCTTGCAAGTCCCATCAGGTTTTTCTTGAAGAGTCAATTTTGTTGAATGTGTCTGGGATGAGAGGATGTGTGAAAAAGCTATGAATGAAGGGCCCCCTAGGACACCAAATCCATGCTCAGAATGCAAAGTTTTATGCTGTAAAGTAGGTGGTGGCTGAGACCTGGCCTGAGTTTCATGTGGGTAAGCTCAGTGCTGGTATAAGCAAGCAGATGAGCTGAGACAGCTGGGCCTGTGCTTTTGACAAGAGGAGAACAAATCCTTTTGGTAGTGGATCAGACCCAAGTGCTTCCCAGGATGCAGAAGGTTGTTCCTCTCTTGGGACAAATGCCACGTGCTCCTCGTCTTTCTCTGGATGTGGAAGAAGGAGTGAAAAGTGAACACAGTTGTATGAGGTGCTCTGAATTTAATAAGGCAAAGGACTGTGAAGTGCAGTGTATGATTATGCTCTTGATAACCCTATCACAAGATGGACAAAGTAGGGAATAACTGGGACATCCTGCCAAGTGAGCTTTATTGCTTCTTCCTGGTGGGTCTGTACCCACCTGCAGAGCTGCCCTTGCAGCCCAGCACTGCAAGTGTTGCCCCTGAGCTCTCTGCTTTGGAAGTCTCTTTTGCTGTATCATGATACTCTTATTCCAGGCACTTTGTGGGACAGTGTGAGGGAGATGGGGGTGTCACAGCACAACTACACCCTGCAGCAAGAGGCAGGCAGGGCAGAAACTGCTGGCTCCAGAGATGGAGGCAACATAATCCCATCAGCACAGTGTTTGTGTTCATAAGTCTGCTGCATCATGGCAGTAATTGGTATTTGCATAGCACTTGGCAAATATGAAAGCATTGCTTAAATGCAAATGATAAATGCATTGCCTTCCAGTCTGCCTGTATAGCTTGTCCTCTCAGCTAATGAGGCAGCTAAGTGCTTAATGAGAGTATAAAATAAAGGATTAAGTATCTTTTTTTACAGTTTGCTTCTGACTAGACAGGCTTGTTCCTCTTCAAATGTGTGGATGGGCTGGGAAACCATTTGAGCTTAGAGAACTGTTAGTAAAGGAATGTGCAGCATTTGAGGATCATGATTCCATGAAGTGCCCTAAAAGCCACACAAACACCTGTGCCCTGCTTTGCATCATGTGAGCTGTTGTGTGATGAGATTTACAGTGCTTAGACTTTACCTGAGAGGGTTTCATCCTCCTTGGTGTCAATGTGAATTTAAATTTGGGAGTGTGTGTAGTTAATTTGCTGGCTTGGGGTTTTATTGGACTCTAGCCATGTGCTTTTCAGCAACAGTAAACTCTGTCTTCTCATGTAGCTCTTTTAAATTGTGGTGCAATTTGGGCAGGCAGCACAGCATCCACAGGTAAGGTATTTGAGATCACTAGAAAAGTTCCAAATCATACATTATTCCTCTCTCCTCTGGAATCTCTAATCATGGCAAATTCAAATACTTGAGTTGGTATTTTCTTCCTCGGAAGTGAAGTTGAATAATGTGAAATTTTACACATGCATCACAATACTGGCTTTTTAGGTATTTCAAAACAACTTGGCAAAATGAGGCTTTGTATTCATTGCCTGCAGGAGTTTTGGCTACTGCATCCTTTGGAAATAGATTACTCTTGAAATGTATTTTAAGACTAATAATTTCAGAAGTTTGTGAGCAGATCCTTGGATCAATGTCTATTTTTATTCGGTTATTGCATGAAATTAGCATTGCATTCAAAATATGACTGTCTTGCATTATCATCATAAAGTTTATTTCTCAGCTGCTGAAGTGATACTACAAAATTAGTATCATTTTATCATGAAGTGAATGCCTGTGAAACCAGGCTGCAGAAAGGGAGAATTATATGCTAGGAAGGAAACAAAGACTAAAATACAATAATGAAACCATTTTTCTAAGGCCACCAAAGTTCAGAAGGGAAAACAGCATCATAAAGAAAATAGTCCTAATAAATGATCATTCCTGTGGGATGTGCCTTGTATTCTGTAAAGCAGTTTTGTTTTTTCTTCTCAACAGAATTATTAATGGACTTATTCTGCCAAAGGCAGCATGTTTAAGCAAAAGGTAAGCACTAAAAATGAAAGCTTAGTATTTTTGCACATCAGAAAGATGTATTATCCCCAGACCAGCTCCTTGCTTATGCGTCCTCCCCCAAAATCATCTCAGCTACCTGAGTCACTTGACTCTGGAATTAAAACCAGGAGCAAGCTTTCCCTCTCAGCAGAGCTATGACCTACTGAATTCAGCCTCCTGCTCTGAATTGCCCTGTGAGGTTTTGTCTTTCTCCATGGGCTCTGTGAAACCTGATAAGCAACAGGGTAAGTTTCTCTCTGCTGGTGGTTTGAAGGTGCTGTTGATCAGTTCCCACTTCTCTTTTCTTCTGACAAAAACAGTCTGCCTTCTGACACATCCCTGCTCCCTGCTGTCTCACATGCTTTCACAAGAACTTGCTATGTGATGGTGTTCCTTGCAAAAAACCTGTACTCTATTAAAACATCTTAGTTCGTTAGACGGAAATAATTTGTCCTACCCAATATTTGGACATCCTGTTTGCCAGTTAAAAATGCTGAAGACTGATTTCCCCTTTGGCAGGCTTTGGAGTGACACTGCTAAAAACTTCAGTGTGTCAGAGACGAAAGTTGTGTGCTCAGAGTTTCTGGGTGAATGAGCCCAGTTCTCATTACCTTTGCTCTAAGTTGTGCTTTCAAGTCACACTTGCTTTTCAGCTCTGCAGCCTCTTACAGGACATGCCAGTTATGGTTTATACAAACCTTTTGGTTTATACAAACCCAGCTACCAAGGAAGAACAAGTTGTAAATAAGTACTTGAGAAGTGTAAAATGAATGAATCCCTTTTCTGTTGAAGCAGGTGGCACATAAAGGTTTATCAGATAGGCTGTTCTAGATCAACATATGATTTTCATCTCTTGTCTTCCTCATGGAGATGAGTCAGAGGTCAAGAAGTTTCAGTCCAGTGAGGAACTGAGTATCTATTTTAATTTGCTATGTATTCTTGATTTCTCCTAAAAAGGAGATAGCAGGGGCTGAACATCTTAGCTGATATCACTGGTATAATGGCATCACAGAATCATGGAATCGTTCACAGTTGGAAGGGACCTGTAGAGATCATCTAATCCAACTCCCCTGCTAAAACAGGATCCTCTGGAGCACATTATTCAGGCCTGCATCCAGGTGGGTCTTGAATATCTTCAGAGAAGGGGACTCCACACCCTCCCTGGGCAGCCTCTCCCAGGGATCTGTCACCCTCACAGGAAAGAACTTTTTCCTCATATTTAAATGGAACTTCCCATGTTTCATCTTGTGCCCATTGCCCCTCATCCTGTCTCTGAGAACTCCTGTCTGGCTCCATCCTCCTTGCACCCACCCTTAGATACTTGTAGAGGTTGATAAGGTCTCCCCTCAGCCTTCTCTTCTCCAGGCTGAACAGTCCCAGCTCTCTCAGCCTTTCCTCATCAGGGAAATGGTCCACAGTGATCTTTGTTGCCCTCCACTGGACTCTCTCTATTTTGATATCTCAAATTGCAATCTGTAGATGGAGAGTATCAGGAAAGTCAATATCACAGGCCTAGACTGCAGGAAACCAGCTGGATAATGGCTGAAAAATGCCCAGTTGCTGGGGCTCCCCTGCAGAACAGGATCCTCTGGAGCACATTATTCAGGCCTGCATCCAGGTGGGTCTTGAATATCTTCAGAGAAGGGGACTCCACACCCTCCCTGGGCAGCCTCTCCCAGGGATCTGTCACCCTCACAGGAAAGAACTTTTTCCTCATATTTAAATGGAACTTCCCATGTTTCATCTTGTGCCCATTGCCCCTCATCCTGTCTCTGAGAACTCCTGTCTGGCTCCATCCTCCTTGCACCCACCCTTAGATACTTGTAGAGGTTGATAAGGTCTCCCCTCAGCCTTCTCTTCTCCAGGCTGAACAGTCCCAGCTCTCTCAGCCTTTCCTCATCAGGGAAATGGTCCACAGTGATCTTTGTTGCCCTCCACTGGACTCTCTCTATTTTGATATCTCAAATTGCAATCTGTAGATGGAGAGTATCAGGAAAGTCAATATCACAGGCCTAGACTGCAGGAAACCAGCTGGATAATGGCTGAAAAATGCCCAGTTGCTGGGGCTCCCCTGCAGCTGGCTGTTCCCATCCTTTGGTGCTCTCTGTACTGTGCTCCCTGACATTGCTTCTTTTGTATTTCTAGCCTGTTAAACACTCTTCAGCTGGTAGATTTTGCTTTGGAAATACTCTATTCATGCAAAGCAGTATACACTGGTCTATCAGTAGTTATTTACAATCTGAAGGGAGGTTCTAAATATTTGAAGCTGCCCATGGTGTGATGTGTTTGTGTAAAACATGTTGTGTATCTGCCTTGGACATGGGAGTGCTGTGACCATACAAAGTCTGTTAGGTGACAGGGATCCTTTTGTAGTCATAGGAAGCATAAAATCCATTTTTTCCTGGATTTTTGCTCTAGCAAAAAAAAACCTGGCTGTAATACTAGTACATTGGGCAGGAGAGGGAGCCTTCACAGGTGGATGTCACATCATTGGTTGTGATTAATTCCTTTGGTTTTGTGAGAGTGTGGGGTGTCGGTGCATTAGAAAGCATCCTTGTGGAGATAATCCATTTATCAGGCCAGCAACACATTCTCTCTCTACTAGACAACAAATTAATTCTTCCTGAGAGAGATAATAAGGGGTATCCTAACGCAGAGGAGCAGGGGAGGGCATGGCATGAAGCTGACAAGATCAGAAGTAAAAGTAGAAGCAGGAGATGAAAAATAGCTTTATTAAAGAATGGCTGCAAAATACAAGTGATCTACTGCAGCAGCTCATTCACCAAGGGAATTTGGCCTTGCCTCACTCAAATCTAAATTGAATCTAATTTAGATTCCAAGCAAGGGATGGGAATCCTTTCCTGAACCAAAACAAGCCTTGCCACCTCCTACCTTTTCATTACTCATTCCTTAATTTGTTTGGGTTTGTTATGTAGGACACTCAGGAAGAATAGCTTAAAGCTGTGTGTGCCTGTGCTGAATCTGATGGTATAATCACTGCTTTGCTGTACATTGGGCTGATTTTTTATGCAGTTACAGCACCCAGAGCTGCCTGAGGCCCCCAGGAACTTAGGTGTGAACATCTTCATCTGCTTTCCTGAACACGGAATGACTTGCACTGCTGCTTGACTTAGTCTGGGTGAGTCCACTACAGCCTTGGAGTCAAGCAGTTTCTCTGGTTGTTTATTCTAAAAATCAGCTCTGCTCATGCCTACACACATATCAATCAAACCCACCCCGGAAGAAGGACTGGCAAATAGTTCTCTCCATTTCTGAGGTCTCACGTTTGCTGACCTAGTTTTTGTTCCTCCATTGTAAGTTGATAAACAGCAAAACTTGGCTTCCTAGTCCCTGCACGTCTGGGAAGACTGAATGATAATAAATCCCTTCCCTGTGGTTTGTCAGGACTCTCAGCACCTGAGCTGCTGTTCAGCCCATGCTCAGGGCCATGGCAGCACATCCTCACTCTTCAGTGCCCTGCTGCTAGTTCCCTTGTAAAATGTGCCCTGTATTATGTCTGAGACTCTTTCCCAAGGAGTGAGAGGAGATGAGGTTTGGGCATTGATTTCAGTAAGGGTTTCTGTAACATGGGGCATGTCAGGACACTGCCTTGGAGCGTGTCCCAAACCATTGTGCTACCTCATAATTTTTAAGCTCCCTGCCAGAGTATCTGACGTGCTCCTCAGCATCTCACCTCCCTGATTCCTGGAACCCTATCCCAATTTTAAGGTGTTTGCTTCCTTGTGAATACTCTGCTGCCTGACAGGAATCTCCTGTGATCCTGTGGGTATGTCCTCTGGTCACTGTCTCAGTGCCATCAATCTTGTCACACCTACATATATACTTCCTATCCAACTAATTTGCCTCCTGACAATTCTGAACAACATGCCTAGATCTGAATAAAATGGTGGGTTGAGCAGGTTGTTACACCCCAAGGGTAAAGAGGTTGGTTGCAAGTTCAGGATGTGCACAAAACCTGCCTGCAAGCAGTGAGAGAAAGCCCTGCTTTGGGGAATGGGAAAACTAAACCAGGATGGTGAGAGGGGCTAGGAAGAACTTTGGAGAGAAACAGAATGGTTGGAGGTGATGGGGATATGAGGGTGACTCTTGAGAAAATGCTGGAAGAAAAAGCAAACTATTAACTTCCCTGCAGAACTGAAGGTTTGTAAAGGGTTAAACATGTACACTGAAATGGGGCTTGTGTAGTTTATATTCCAGAAGTCCCAACAGTAAGTTCTCTGCCATCTCTGTCTCAGTGCTCATCAGGACTCTGTTCCCTTTTCCAGTGTCATTTGGCAGTTTGTATTTGCTGGCCTCCCTGTGGCAAGTTTTCTAAGCCACATGAGATAGGTGGGTGATAAAATGCTTAGCTGCAACCAGCTGGTCCTGAGAGTAAGGATTGTGGGAATGCTGCTTCCTTCCCACTGCTGAGAACTGTACCAAAAAGCCAGGACCTCTATCACATGTGAACTGCACTCTAGACTGCTCCAGGCAAGGGCTGGGAAGCTTTCTTCTGGTTGCAGTAAGAAATTCCAGTTGAAACCAAGGCTGGGTTGGCCTCATTAGAGCAGGACACAGGCAGCAAAACATCTCCTCTCCCAAGATTCCTTTCTTGTTGCTGAGGTGAGTAGTGGGGTCTGTTACTGATTCCATCCAGCCACTTATTTTTGTGATCCAGTAGCTGTGCTCTACAACCTGTGCTAGTTCTGCCTCACACTCTGCTGATGTTTTCCTCTGAAGTTGTCTCTCAGCTGCTGCTCAGCACTTTGATGCTGTTTTAGACATACATATCTGGTGTTGCTAACATTTTATTACATTTTGAGCTGAAAAAAGAATTGGCAGTTTGGTGTTCAGGGGGATTTTTCAGGAATGTAGAGACATTCCATGCAACACCAGCAGGTGGAACTGAAACTGACTGATAGTTTTCAAATTCTTCATAATTACATTTGTGGAAGGATCAGCATACATTTTTATTATTTTGATAACAAATTGTTTTTAAAAATAATTTTTAAACAGCTGGAATTAGCAATTGAGTGGCTTAACATGCAGCTGGTGAGGTTTTTCTCCCTGCTCTGATAAATGGCAGGTGGTACTTTCCTTGCTGAGCCTGAGTAGACTGAGCCAGAGAAGGCAACTCTCTGGGAGCTGTTTGTTTGGGCTCCTTGAAGTGTAAGCTCTTTTATTTTCTGGGGTAGTGTTTCCATGTGCCTAGGAAATGGCATAAGCAGATCCCTTTGTTTTGGATTCTCCAAATGTAATCAGAAGACTTGAACCTTTCAAGCCAGCATTTTGGCTTTGAGACTAAACACACAGGAGAGCCCATATGCTGCTGGAAACGTTCCTGACTGCATTAGATCTTCCTTATCAATCTAAGCCTGCACTTGGAATTGTGCTCGTGTTCAGTGTTGCTCCATTTCCTGCTGGTTTGGAGTGTGAGGCATGGAATGCCTATCAAGCTGGCTGAAGGCTGTTTTCTCTGGAAAACAGTAAATTAGCAGAACGTGGAGTCAGTTTAAAGAAAAATGTGCCTATTTGCATATTTATTAATTGGCAAATCATTCAATGCAAATTCCATAATGCCCCAAGAAGGAAAGAAGCATGGCAAGAGGAGGAAAAGAACCCATGAAACATTTCATTCTAAGAGATCACCAAGAGGAAATCTGATTTTATTACTGAATTTCGGTCAGTTAAGGGCTCTCTGAAGTTCAAAATACAAAGGTTTTCAGTCATTTAAAGTACTAAAGTGCTTCTGTCTGTGGAATTCCTCTTGGTGTGATGCTTGTATGTTCCAGAGAGGGATAAAAGATGGGGAAGAGGCTGTAGAGCTTTGCTTAGAAAGGGAAGTGAGGTGAGAAGGTTTTGCTGAGCATAAAGGAAGGAGAAAGACTGATTTATTGCTAAACAGGCCCATGTGGGATCATGGGACAACAATGAAGGTATGGGGGTCAGTGGTGGGGCGGAGGCTCCATCACCTGGTCGTTAAAATGGGAAACAGGAAGTTAAGGGCCCTCACCTCAACCCCAGATTTAATCTGTGGCCTTGAGCAAATCTCTTCACCTTGATCTACCTTTGTTTCCACTCTTCCTTGTGGGAGGGAGGACCTGACATCTCATGGGTTCAGACGTTAAAAGATGTCATTAGTTTATGGATGGGTATGTTTGCAGTACCCACTGCAGTCAGAAGTAGGGGCAAAATTGGCCCTTCTTGTCTACGTTGTCTTCCAAATTCCACATTTACAGATCCCACAGCAGTTGGGAAAAGCAAATCATACTTCATACTCTGAGAGGCTGTAGGAGCACTCTGGCATTCTAGAGAGAAAATTCTAAATTGGAATAAGCTTACAGCTTTTGTTGAGGGTGTGGGACATTTGATTTCTGCTTCAGAAATAGCTTCATGCTTGTGCCTGCAGTCCATGGCACTGATGTGCTTGATTTCCTTATTTCCTAGAGAAACAACCAGTGTTGATGTATATTTTTGTGTAGTAACTCTTAGATGCTGAGAAAGGGTGGTAATGTCTGTGGTATGTGAGAAAAAAAGACTATTTATAGAACAAACACCTCCTTTGTTAGGAAGTGTCATTCCTTGTAGGGTTTACATCAGGATGGGTGTAGGAGGAGGAAGGGCTATTGTCAAAGCCCAGGGAGTTGCCCTTTGCAGTGAGCAATCCAAACTCACTGAACAGCTTGCACCATGGCTGGAGCTGTGCAGGGAGGAGAGGCACATGCAGGAGATGGAGACATGAAGTGCAGCTGTCTGAGAACACCTGGTCTATAGTGCACAGCTTGGCTTTGAATGTAATGAAATTTCTGACATCCAGCTTATGTATTTTATAGGCAAAGTTAGTTTTGTCTGTCCCCCAAAAGGCTTTCTTCAAAGACACTTTTGACAAAAAAAGTGGGCACCCTGTCGTGGTTTGCTCACCATGCATGAGGGTTCAGAGTGATCTCTGCTTCCCTCAGCCCCCCAGCTGCCATTCTGCTGATCCTGGACAGAAAAGCTCATAGACAGTCTTGATAATATAAAATATCTTGGGGATTTCAGAATGAAAACTGCCCGAACAGAAAATGTTTTTAATCAAGAATTGTTTGCATTGCATGACAACAGTATGAACTAGCTGCTGTGGATGTACTGTGAGCATCCTGAGTGCAGGAATTATCAGAATTTACTAACTCCTGGTGGCCATGTGTAGTGGCTTTGGAATGGAAATGATTGTGTCACTGCTTGATGGGTCACATAAGTAGCCTTTCACCTCCTTACTGGCCATAACCACTTTTAGACAGAGGGATAGCCATGTGTCTCTTCCAGGGGGATAGAATGTTCTTCCATGTATTGTTCTCTCTCTGATACCATCAGCATGACTCCTAATCAAAAATCACATGTTACCACTGGATAATTGTACCTGCACAAGAATCCTACAATGCTGGATCTATACAAATATGAAAGAAAAAGAGATTGCAGGCCAAGGAGCTTCCTGTTTTGATTATTCAATATGCATAAGAATAACAATAAGGAAAATGTTATGGAAATTGCAGATAAAACATAATTCTCTTCAGAACAGCAAGTTGCTCTCTCCAGTATGAGCAATAAAAAATACCATTTATTTTTTCTTAATAGGAAGTGGATCTCATGATAACAGCCTTCTGGAATTACTGTGCCCACAATCTGCATGTGTGAGGGTGATTGGGGAGTGTACATCAACAGTGTCCCTTGTTCCTGAGTTAGCCCCAGCTCCAGGAACCTGTTCCTGTGTGCCAAGTAAGTACCATCCAAAAAGTTGGGGTTGGTTTTGTTTAGTATTGAGGGTGGGCAGGTAATAATGGCACGTGACCATTAGGTCCAAGAGCACTCTTGAATTTGATTCATCCTCCATACCCTGCAGGCAGCTGGCACTGATTTCAGTCCTTGCCAAAACACAGACTTGAGCTCATGGCCTAGTTTCATCTGACCTTGAAATAAGCAACCTCTGTGACCTTTAAGCAATTACATGACTGGGGTAGCTGGCTGTGCAGCTAAGGGCATTTTTGTTATGCTCTGTTCAAGGGCTGCTGGGGGAACTGAATTAGTCCTTGTGCCTTCCAGCCTGGCTGATCTCAGAGACATTTTTTTCATTTCTTATTATTTATTTTCAAGAGCTGGCTGTTATCTGTCAGAAACACACACCTGTACCTGACACCAACAGTTATTGCAGAATCACAGAATGTTAGGGTTTGGAAGGGACCTCTGGAGATCTAGTCCAACCCCCCTGCCAGAGCAGGGCCACCAGAATCTAGGGCAGCTCACAGAGAAATGCATCCAGAAGGGTCTTGAAAGTCTTCAGAGAAGGAGACTCCACAACTTCTCTGAGCAGCCTGTCCCAGAGTGCTGTCACCCTCCCAGTAAAGTAGTTTTTCCTCATGTTGAGGTGGAACTTCCTGTGCTCCAGCTTGCAACCATTGGCCCTATCACAGCGCACCAGTGAAAAGAGACTGGCCCCTTCCTCTTGACACCCACCCTTCAGGTATTTTTATACATTAATAAAATCCCCTCTCAGTCTTTTCTTCTCCAAACTGAGCAGCCCCAGGTCTCTCAGCCTTTCCTCATCAGACAGAAGTTCCAGTCCCTTCATCATCCTCATAGCCTCTGTTGGGCTCTCTCCAGTAAATCCCTGCCCCTTTTGAACTGAGGAGCCCAGAACTGGACACAATACTCTAGATTGATTAATCCTTTCAGAGCACAGAGTTTTTTTAATTGTAGCTAAAGCCAGTGTTTTATATAATCTGTAGTTTCTTGCACAAAGCAGTGACTCACTCTAGTTGGTTGCTGAATACAGGCTATTTTTGTGTAGTGTCCTCCCTGCTCAGTGCAAACCAGCTGATTTTTAGAGGCACCGTGGAGCAGAGTTAGTGCCTAGTGAGCAGGGACACGGGCAGGTCGGGCTTGCAGATAATGGTACAGGAGTTGGCAAGGGACAGGCAGAGCAGAATGGCAGGGCAAGTAAGGGTTCCTGTGGGAGTTGGGAAGGGCAAAGAGGTGAAGCAGGAGGAGTGAGGGAGAGAGGGAAGGCAAGAAAAGCATCTGGAGTGGAGCAGAGTTGGCACCATATTCCAGGGTCTGGTCTGGAGAGGAATTTCTGCATCCCTCTTGCTTTTATCCTGTCACAGCCACCTAATCCTGAAGTCTGGATCAAGGTTGTGCATCATTGAATCCTTTATGGCCAAGTGGTTTTTAGAATGTGACAGGCAGCAGCAGAGCTGTTCTCCTGCAGGGATTTCATGGTTTTCCTCAATCAAGAACTTCAAATCTTTGGGGTGAAAGGGAAGTATTTGCACTTGCACCAAAATGTTGAAGTATTGGAGCTGATTCAGTTGCCACGTGTGACTTCAGTGTAGGTTTGCAGCCTTGTTTTTTCTAAGAGAATTTAAATACTCTATAGAGTTTCACAGTAACTGGGGGAAGTGATGCAGACACCTCATCTATTTGTAGATGTTAGAGATTTTTCATAGAGAAATGAGTTTCATCAGTCACCAGGTGGGACACTGAAGAACTCGTGGTCATTAAACCATGGGAGGGAAAGGCTACACGGAGCTCTTAGTGTTTGTAAAGTGTCTTGTCTGTGACGGGGACTCTCTGAGGTGAATAATTAATAGCAAGAGCATCAGATGACGAATGGATGCAGCGAGAGAGAGGAGGGGAGCACAGAACGGTGCCACAGCTGCTGCAGCACCAGGATGTGCTCTGCTGGAGAGATGTCCCTGGGCCAGGCTGGGCAGCCCTGTCTGTGTGCGGGACCAGCCCTGTCTGTGTGCGGGACCAGCCGTGTGTGTGTGTGCGGGACCGGCCCTGTGTGTGTGTGCGGGGGACCAGCCCTGTGTGTGCGCGGGACCAGCCCTGTGTGCGTGTGCGGGACCAGCCCTGCGTGTGTGTGCGGGACCAGCCGTGTGTGTGTGTGCGGGACCGGCCCTGTGTGTGTGTGCGGGGGACCAGCCCTGTGTGTGCGCGGGACCAGCCCTGTGTGCGTGTGCGGGACCAGCCCTGCGTGTGTGTGCGGGACCAGCCGTGTGTGTGTGTGCGGGACCGGCCCTGTGTGTGTGTGCGGGGGACCAGCCCTGTGTGTGCGCGGGACCAGCCCTGTGTGCGTGTGCGGGACCAGCCCTGCGTGTGTGTGCGGGACCAGCCGTGTGTGTGTGTGCGGGACCGGCCCTGTGTGTGTGTGCGGGGGACCAGCCCTGTGTGTGCGCGGGACCAGCCCTGTGTGCGTGTGCGGGACCAGCCCTGCGTGTGTGTGCGGGACCAGCCGTGTGTGTGTGTGCGGGACCGGCCCTGTGTGTGTGTGCGGGGGACCAGCCCTGTGTGTGCGCGGGACCAGCCCTGTGTGCGTGTGCGGGACCAGCCCTGCGTGTGTGTGCGGGACCAGCCGTGTGTGTGTGTGCGGGACCGGCCCTGTGTGTGTGTGCGGGGGACCAGCCCTGTGTGTGCGCGGGACCAGCCCTGTGTGCGTGTGCGGGACCAGCCCTGCGTGTGTGTGCGGGACCAGCCGTGTGTGTGTGTGCGGGACCGGCCCTGTGTGTGTGTGCGGGGGACCAGCCCTGTGTGTGCGCGGGACCAGCCCTGTGTGCGTGTGCGGGACCAGCCCTGCGTGTGTGTGCGGGACCAGCCGTGTGTGTGTGTGCGGGACCGGCCCTGTGTGTGTGTGCGGGGGACCAGCCCTGTGTGTGCGCGGGACCAGCCCTGTGTGCGTGTGCGGGACCAGCCCTGCGTGTGTGTGCGGGACCAGCCGTGTGTGTGTGTGCGGGACCGGCCCTGTGTGTGTGTGCGGGGGACCAGCCCTGTGTGTGCGCGGGACCAGCCCTGTGTGCGTGTGCGGGACCAGCCCTGCGTGTGTGTGCGGGACCAGCCGTGTGTGTGTGTGCGGGACCGGCCCTGTGTGTGTGTGCGGGGGACCAGCCCTGTGTGTGCGCGGGACCAGCCCTGTGTGCGTGTGCGGGACCAGCCCTGCGTGTGTGTGCGGGACCAGCCGTGTGTGTGTGTGCGGGACCGGCCCTGTGTGTGTGTGCGGGGGACCAGCCCTGTGTGTGCGCGGGACCAGCCCTGTGTGCGTGTGCGGGACCAGCCCTGCGTGTGTGTGCGGGACCAGCCGTGTGTGTGTGTGCGGGACCGGCCCTGTGTGTGTGTGCGGGGGACCAGCCCTGTGTGTGCGCGGGACCAGCCCTGTGTGCGTGTGCGGGACCAGCCCTGCGTGTGTGTGCGGGACCAGCCGTGTGTGTGTGTGCGGGACCGGCCCTGTGTGTGTGTGCGGGGGACCAGCCCTGTGTGTGCGCGGGACCAGCCCTGTGTGCGTGTGCGGGACCAGCCCTGCGTGTGTGTGCGGGACCAGCCGTGTGTGTGTGTGCGGGACCGGCCCTGTGTGTGTGTGCGGGGGACCAGCCCTGTGTGTGCGCGGGACCAGCCCTGTGTGCGTGTGCGGGACCAGCCCTGCGTGTGTGTGCGGGACCAGCCGTGTGTGTGTGTGCGGGACCGGCCCTGTGTGTGTGTGCGGGGGACCAGCCCTGTGTGTGCGCGGGACCAGCCCTGTGTGCGTGTGCGGGACCAGCCCTGCGTGTGTGTGCGGGACCAGCCGTGTGTGTGTGTGCGGGACCGGCCCTGTGTGTGTGTGCGGGGGACCAGCCCTGTGTGTGCGCGGGACCAGCCCTGTGTGCGTGTGCGGGACCAGCCCTGCGTGTGTGTGCGGGACCAGCCGTGTGTGTGTGTGCGGGACCGGCCCTGTGTGTGTGTGCGGGGGACCAGCCCTGTGTGTGCGCGGGACCAGCCCTGTGTGCGTGTGCGGGACCAGCCCTGCGTGTGTGTGCGGGACCAGCCGTGTGTGTGTGTGCGGGACCGGCCCTGTGTGTGTGTGCGGGGGACCAGCCCTGTGTGTGTGTGTGTGCGGGACCAGCCCTGTGTGTGTGTGCGGGACCAGCCCTGTCTGTGTGTGTGTGCGGGAGCAGCCCTATGTGTGTGTGT
>NW_009954181.1:1892499-1898588 GCF_000747805.2 Chaetura pelagica
CCTCAGCACACCCCTTTTCTCCCTCTCTCCCTTTCCCCTGCTGCCCTCCCTGGGGGTTCCTGCACATCATCTCTCCTTTCCTGGACTGTCTTTGGCCTCCGGATGGAAACTTGGGATGACTCGACATTGATTTGTGGTTTTTTTTCTGGTTTTTCATAGAATCACAGAATGGTTTGGGTTCAGCACACCCCTTTTCTCCCTCTCTCCCTTTCCCCTGCTGCCCTCCCTGGGGGTTCCTGCACATCATCTCTCCTTTCCTGGACTGTCTTTGGCCTCCGGATGGAAACTTGGGATGACTCGACATTGATTTGTGGTTTTTTTTCTGGTTTTTCATAGAATCACAGAATGGTTTGGGTTGGAAGGGACCTTAAAGATCACCCAGATCCAACCCCCTGCATGGGCAGGGACCCCTCCCACCAGCCCAGGCTGCTCCAAGCCCCATCCAACCTGCCCTTCAACACTGCCAGGGATGGGGCAGCCACAGCTTCCCTGGGCAACCTGGGCCAGGCTCTCACCACCCTCACACTCCACAATTCCCTCCTCATCTCTCACCTCCATCTCCCTCTTCCTGTTTTGATTTATTTGAAGTTAATAAGACAGCTGCTAAAAGCAAGCAAACCATAGTGCAGCACCCAGCCAGGAGAAGGTGCCTGCTCAGGCAGTGACATGGTAGCAAAGAATTCCCTTTGAAAAATTAGTTTTTTGAAGAAGAAAGTGACATTTTACAGATTTGAAGCCCTGTGTAACTTACACAGCACTTTTTAATCTGACTGTGGAGATGTTCTTCGCTGTCAAGAGACAAAAGACCTTTGAATTCTGTCACATTGAAGCTGGAAAAACTGTTTCTCCTTTTGTTGAGTGATGCCTAATGCATTCCATGTGTGATGTCTAATGTGTTCCATATGTGTTTGTTGTTTTAGACAAGAAACAATGACAATTGTGCTACCAGGAGGAAGAAGTTGGAAACCCACAGATGGAATGTATAACAAAGCCAAAGACCAAAAAAGTTTCTCTTTCACAATGGGAGCCTTGATTCTGCAAGATAAGAAGTAGGTGAGGCCAAACATCTCCAGTACAAAAGAAGAGGTCTCTTGGCATCCTTTGTATTTCCTGGAGTCCTGTGAAAACAAACCACATTTGAGAAGTTGCCCAGAGGTGTCTTCTAGGGGACTGGGACATGAACTTCAAGGTGTGTGCCCTGTTTATTGACAGCTTGGTCACCATTTTAGGAAAAAAAGCAGCAGCCTGGACTTCAATCCAGCCAAGGTAAGACAGCAACACTGGCTGAACACACTTTTCTTTACAAAAATGCAATCACTGCACGGTGCTAGAATAATGGATGCATTGGTGCATTTTAGTAGCAGTAAGAATTCAGAAATTAAATGATCAGATGTGACTCAATATGTGGAGCAATCTGACATGCTAATGGATTTTCATCTACTGCTTAAGTGAATGAGCTGAGAAGAGGCCTAAAAGCATTTCTGTGGAACTTGCACCATTAGACTCCAGATTGGTGGAGTTACAGCACACAAAGGCTTGCCTATGTGCATATGTGCTACCTGATTTTATTGGCATTGACTCCTAGAAAACAATCCCCCAAAAGTACCTGGACCAACACCAGGGCATAGAATTTCCAGGATGTATGTACAGTAACACACCTCTCAACATGGCCTGTATTAAAGGTCTGAAAAAATGTGTTTATTTAGTTGCTGACCACAAAGTGTGACCAACATGCAGGAATGTATCTCAGCTTATTTCTTGCACACAGAGAGGAGCCTCCAGCTGGGTTGAAAGGGGAGTATTTGCACCTTCACCTGCTGCTCAGAGGGCTCTAGACCCTTTGGCTTACACAAGGCTGTTCTGCATTTCAGGAAGTATTTCTGTGACAGGGAGCACTGTAAAGAAAAGCATTAAAGCCTCACAAACAACTCTGCTTGCCAGGGCAGTTACTTCTTGTTGACAGAGGGAAAGACTTTCTACTATCAGTCCTTCTTATTCTTAGTTCTGAAAGGAAGACAATTCTCAGAGCCAAGGATAAACACAGGGGTGTTGAACAGCCTGTGTTTTCTTTGGGAGGTAAGGATGGCAAAGGGACTGTGATTTTTGAGTCCTCAGAGAAAGCAGAAAGGGAGAGCAGCTGGCATCAAAGGGTCAGAATATTGTCCATCCAACTGTTGGCCTCTTCCACAGGTATGAAGGAAGCTGAGCCAAGCTCAGGGACACAGGAATGAACCAAGAACATGAACAATCTGCATACAGTGAAAGAGGTTCTGCAGCATCTCTGTGACAGAAAGAGCAGCTGCTCAGTGTGGAGCTTTCTGGAATCACAGGGGTACAAAAAATGTGCAACACAAATGCAAGCAGGCATTTGTATAGAGATAACATGTAAGATAGCACAGTCACTCTGGGTACCTGCATCTTAAGAGCTTGAAGTGGGATTTACCCTCTTGAATATTGGGGCTGAGGGTGGTGAGAAGGGCATGCAACTGGGGCTGGGTGCATCTGAAGACTGCATGTCTAGTCTCCTGTACTGGGAACTGTGCATCTGCTGCAAAAGCAGGTCTGCAGGTGCAAAGATGTGGAATTGCACAGCTGGAGTTGTCTGGAGTGTAGAGTGTGCAGTGGGGATCCAGATGTTGGCAGGTACATGGAGAATGCATTTTAAAACTGGAGTGTGAAAAAGAGAAAACTGAATGAGCTTTTATATCCCTCCAGGCACCGTGTAAAGGCAACTAGAGATGTCTTCCCTTCCTGTAGAATGGTTTTTACAGTGAGTGGGAAGGATGCCTGCATCTATTAAATTCAACATGTTTCAATTGGTACACGTTATCCTGTGTGGCTTTTCTGCAAACTGTTACTGGTTTCATACCAGGTAGAGGCTGCTCTGTAGGAGCAGCAGTGAGCAAGTGTGCAGGGTGTTCTCCTCCCTTCTGTGCTCTCTGCACCAGGGGCTTGCACTGTTACTAGTTGGTTGTTGCACAGCTCTGGTGACCTTGAGATTGGGGTGGTTGTTGGTGCCGGTGGGTATGTGTTGGCTGCTGACAGTCAGAAGGGGCTGTGCAAGGAACAAGCTTTGCTGATGTTTAGCTGCACCCTGAGGAGCTCGTTTGCACTGGAGCAAACTGATGTGATTGTGGATGGCAGGGGAAGCTCCTGAGATGGCTGTCACAGGGAGCCCAGACACGCACATCTTGTGTTGCCACTCCCATGGCCTGGCTCAAGGACCTGGGGGCAGGGTCCTTACATTATTTTTATCTCCTTCTCTTCTTGTGCCTGTGCAAAAGTGGCAGGGTTTTTTTTTTTTTTTTTTTTTTCCCCCTCCCCCTGTGAAGCACTAACTGGGTGGGTTGCCATAGCAACCCTCGCATGATAAGTTGGGCTGCTTCTTGCAGCATTCAAGGTTTCTCTCTCTCAACATTCAGTTCCCTTCATCACCATTTCCCTTGGAGTGCCAAGACCCCTGAGAGCTTTGTGGGGCTGAGCATCCTGCACCCTAAGGGATAACCCTGAGGATAACTGGCTGCTGGAGGCATCAGGGCTGTGCTAGGGCAGGAGGGAGAGGCTGTGCCTCCTTGCACGGGATGGGGTTTGAAGAATTCGTGCTCCCATCTCTTTCACAGCACATCAGGGCTGAAAAATGGAAACAGGTTTCCAATGCAGCACCTGTTTATTTGCAAGTTTTCCTGAAGAGGGCTGGGCAGCGTTTGCTGGCCATTCAAAACAGGCACATGGAGATGTTGGAATGGTACCCAGCTGAGCACAGATCATAGCAAGAATGGAAGTAGCTTATTCATTCATTCTAAAAACATACAATATCTCTGAATATTGTATATTGCATATGGTATTGTAGCCCAGAGAAGTTTTTTCTGTGAATTTAAGAAAAACAAACCAAGAAAGAAAACCACAACATGGCTTCTGGCAGTGTAATGCACTGGACTGAATGCAAGTATTTCTTTCAGATCACCTTTGGTTTTGTCTGTAGTACACAAAACACACTCTAGGTGCTCTCCAGAGCTGGGAAAGAAAGGGTGTGATTTCCGTTTGCTTCCCTGGCCTGTGGCTTTTTGTGTTACAATCCACCCAAATCCAAGTCATAAGAGATTTTCTTCACCTCTGGGCTCACTTTCCCTTCTGTAAATAGCAGCTGGAACACCAGTCAGTCATGAAGTGCTTGAGGTCTGTACACGACGGACAATTCATTATTGTTTTGGGATGCTTCTTTGTGAATGTAATTTAAATTGGTGGGCAGCTGAGTTCAGAAGTGCCTGGGCTTAGAGGAGCAAAAGGCTTCTGTTCTTACCTGGGGGAGCACCAAGGCACCTGGCAGCAGGGCTGTGCTGAGGCAGGAGCAGAAAGGGCTGAAGGGTCAGTCCATGGCTGCTGACCAAATCAGCCTTGTGGAGCTGCTGCTTTCTCTTAATCCTCTCAGACCCTCTCTCTCCTCCCTGGCAGGATTCTCTGTAATAGATATAATTAGAGCAGCCGTAGCACGAACAGTCCAGCTCTGCTGATCCATGTTCTGTGGTTTCTGGCAGTGCACTTGACTTTCTGAGAACAGTTGTGATTTCCACTGTACTTCAAGAGACAGGTGGCTGTCAAGTGAGGTAGCCAGGGACATTGTCCAGTAGTTCCTGTGTCTATAAAAGCTCCCACCATCAGCACTCATCTGCCACACAGACTGGATGGTTCCAGAGGAGTTAGGAGCAAATCCTGTAGCTTAGCCTGCCCTTCCCTTTGATGAGTTGTTGTGAATATAGCAAGAGGCAACAGGAAAAATGCAAACAGAGGAGGCTGCATCCTTCCATCAGCTCTGGTGCTGTGCCTGCCATTTTGTGTTCCTGTGCAGAAAAGCCAGATTTTACTGTTTGGATATTCATGATGGATGGTTTCTAAGGGGGCAATTGAAGTGTGTTGCTGGCATCTGCAGCTACAGTGTGCACACTGTTGGTCTCCATAGTCACACCTAGCTCCTGGAGATACAGTAATAGGTGGTTTCTTTGGTTAGTTTGCTGGTGGGAGTACACAGTAACCCAAAGCAGCCTAGCAGCAGATGAGGCAGCCAGTGAAATGTGACAGGCAGCATGTAGGGACTGTTGTGGCTTTGGTCAGACCCTGCTCTAGTACTTCAGGGCCACAAAGCTTTCAGGGGTCAAAGCTACACATGGGCAGAGTCACCTGCCCAGTCAGGAAAACAAAGCAGAACAAGGAATTAGAAAGATGTCCTTAGCTAGGAATTACTGGGAGTTGTCACAGAAAGCTGTGCAGGGTGAGGTGGGGGCAGTTGTTCCACGCATGGTTATTGGCAGATGATGAATGCAGCTTGCTGGTACAAGCACCATCAGATGATGTCTAGGAAAAGTGTTGGTTCTCTTTGTCCTGTGTCTGCTTCACTCCAGCAGTGCAGGGACCAGGCTGTGTGTGTGGGAGGCCCCTGAGCCGTGGCCATGCCCAGCAGAGGGGCTGTGCTCAGCTCTGCGGGCTCCCAGCTGCTGCTTTCCCCTGGCTGCAGGTTTCCCTGCTTGGGTGGGTCTCACCATTTGTGCTCTGAGTTTTAGCACTGGGAGCTGCTCACGTGTTGTTCTCTGACAGGGCTGGGCAGGTTTAATTCAATAGATTGTGTGGTTTATTGAGCTGATACCAGAGCAGATGCTTTAAAGAGAAGCATGTTTAACAAGAGCTTCATTTTTCCCTCCCTGTCCACTGTGACCTTCAAAGTTGGAGAAGCCCTTCAGGGCACGGTGGCCTCAGGCCAAGAAAAGAAAGCCCAGGCTGCTGCTGGCATTAAACACCCGGGAATCAGCCTGGGACATGAGAGAGGATTTCCCAGTATTTCCAACCGTGACCTTCCGAGCTGTGCAAACGTTAGTATTAAACTCCGGATGGGCAGAGGCCGTGCTGTGACCCTGCATGGACAGGAAAGCCTTGGCTTTCCTTTGGAGCCCGGCCAGTGGTGCCAGTGCCCCTGTCCAGCTCCCCCGGCCGGGGGCAGGATGGATCCCTGGGGGGGCAGGATGGATCCCTGGGGGGGCAGGATGGATCCCCGGGGCAGGATAGGTGCGGGGGGGCAGGATGGATCCCTGGGGGGGCAG
>NW_009954181.1:1900045-1914245 GCF_000747805.2 Chaetura pelagica
TGAGCCGAACAATGGCTGCGCTGCCAAGGCTGCTCTGTGCATCTTCGGTCCTGTTGGTGCTCTGGGGTAGGTGCTTCCCTTCTGTCTTGTCTTTAGCCGGGTTCTCTGGCGGTGTTTGCCTCCGGCAGGATGCTTGTTGAAAGCCCTGCTGTCCCTAGCATGCTTCCCTGAACGCTGTCACCAAGACCAGCCTTTTGAGAGTGGCTTTTTAACGTTTGCAAGGGGAGAAGGGAATTGTGTTCGTGCAGACCTGGTGTGGATGGCACGGAGTTAATGAAATGCATTAGTGCTCAGCAGGCTCCCAGCACAAAGCGTGTGCTTCCCTGCCATGCGAGTTCCTTGCTGTTTCCTGTTTGCTGCTGGCTTGAAATTTGCAATGTAATTTAACAGTTAGTTGCCTCAGGGCAGGTGTGTGAGCCGTTCAGCAGTGCTGGTTTTCCACCCAGTCCATATAGACTCGAGGAATCTTATTGCAAGAACAGTTTTTCTTCTGCAACCCAGAAGAGGTTGGTTAATTTTGCCAGTAAAGCCACATTTGCTGTGCACATACAGCTACAGCTCTGGGAGTGGGTGCCTATCTGTCTGCACATCTCACTGGAGTAAAGCATGAGCCAACAGTTTCTTCCTTAGTTCTCCCAGAAAGCTGGTGCTACCCATGGAGCTGGTGGTATGGGAGAGCTGGAACCTGGCTGTTTCCAGGATAGGTCTCAGGATAATAAGGTGCTCAGGAGAGTGGGGTTAATGGTATCTCTGAGGCTGGGGAGGAAGGAGCAGGCAGCAAAGTCAGCATCTTCAGCGTGCAAAACTCCAGGCTTTGGAGACAGAACAGAACCCTGGATTGTTTAGCCCAGGGCACAAATGTCAACATGGATTTAGTCAGACACGTCATGCTGAAGCATTCCTTTTCCTATCAAGTATCTATCTTCACAGACCATTATTTTTTATCTTGTTTGGGAGAGCAGTGTTTTATAGTTCCCTGTGTTAGCAGAGATCTGACTGGAAGCATTTTGAGCAGGACTGCATGTAAAATCAATAACTCCTCCTGTTGCCAAATTTACTCGAGTCCAAGCCCCTTGCTTCCCAGTACTGCTTATGAAACCTAGAAACAGGAAGGATGGTAAATCCTCCCAGTTTGTTTTGAACATATTGCCAGATTAAAGCATCCAGACCTTTTGACTTAGCACAAAGAGTGAGCTGTTCCTCCACGCTGGAATTCTGGGCTTTCTCTGCTACCAGACTGTAATTGCTACCCTAACAGGAGCATGCTCAGCATGCATGGGAGGGAATGAACAATGCCTCTAAAATGGCATTAATTACTATGGAAAAAAAATTAAAAGTCATGGCAAAGCAGATGCTGGAGAGGTGAATTTGCATGAAGTGATCACCCACTGTTAATTATTATGAATTATTTATATCCCAGAGAAGGAAGCTTGGTAAAATTTGACATCTGAGACTTATCTGTTGTCAGAAGGTGCTAAGTAATGGATCAAACAGTGTTCCATTGGGGCTGATGTGATCATAAATGCCAAGATGTGGATAACTGATTTATTTCTAATTCTGTCTTATGCTTCTCTGTCTTGCTTCTTCCCTGGTGCTCCTTCTCCCCAGCTGGTTTCTGTTCTGCAGTGTGTGTGGAAGTTCCATCAGAGACAGAGGCTGTCCAAGGAACACACATGAAGCTCCTCTGTATCTCCTGCATGAAGAGGGAGGAAGTCACAGCCACCACCATGGTGGAATGGTTCTACAGGCCAGAGGGTGGAAAAGATGAACCTGTATGTATGTCTGGTTGCTGAGCCCGTGTTTTCATGAGTCTTGTGGTGAAACACAGTCCAGTGAACACATGTGGGAGAAGCAAAGAGGTATTCATGGGTGTCTAAGTTTGGCCTGTGGCAGGATCCCCAAGGAAGACTCTGTAAGGGCAGGAGAGAGACCCAAATAGGAACAAAAGCTTTTGGCCACATTCTTATTCCAAGTGTACAGAAATGCCCAGCAGGCTGCTTTCATATCATTGAATAGAATCATAGAATCATATCATTGTTTTGGTTGGAAAAGACCCTTAAGATGATCAAGTGCAGCTTTTAACCCAACACAGCCAAGTCCACCACTAAACCATGTCCCTCAGCACCACATCTATGTGTCTTTTAAATCCTTTCACTGATGGTGGCTCCACTACTGCCCTGGGCAGCCAGGGAATAGTTTGGGCCTGTAAAAGCCACCCAAGTTATTCTTCCAATGTAACATTTTTGTGCTGTCACATTTATCCTGCAACACTGCTGAATAACCCAGGGCTTACCAAAACTGACAGTTTCCTCTGATTCTTTCTTAAGATGATCTTAAGTCCAGTGACCAACAGGCTGGGTGTGAAGACTGCAGGATCCTAGCTTATAGTTCCACTGTTAATCTTTTGTGTCGTTGTCCATGTGTGTCTCTGTTTTTCTGTGCCTTAGTTTTTCTAAGTCTGTGATGGGAATAATTCTGTTTCCTGACCTTTGTAAAGGAGTCTGAGATTTTGAGGCAAAGGATGCTAGATGATGAGTAGCTGCTGTTCCTAGGGAAGCCATAGCCCAGAACATGCATGTGTGTAGCTAGAGGATGATGCTGTTCCTTGCATATGCTGTGCTGGTGTCCAAATTAACCAGAATATCCCTTCCCATTTCCTTACAGATCTACAAGCACAAGAACTCCAACCATGAATTTCCCAGCCGCTTCAGTGGTCGGTTACAGTGGAATGGGAGTAAAGACATGCAGGATGTGTCCATCACTGTGTTAAATGTCACCCTGAACGATTCCGGTATCTACACCTGTAACATCACCCGGGAGTTCGAGTTTGAGATTCACAGACCTCTCTTCACAAGCTCCAGAGTGATCCACCTCACGGTGGTGGAGGAGGGTAGGAAGGACTGGCAGAGAGTGTGTTGTGCCTTAGCTTGCCAGGGCTGCTGTCCTCAGGGAGGTCGTTTGTCACTGCCTTGCAGGAGGGGGGTGACTGAGCTGCCCGGTGACTGTGGCTGTCTTTGCCAGCAACAAGCACTACACAGGGTTCAGGAGGAAAGACCTGCATTTTGTTTGGCAGCTGCAGCCTCTTTTTTAGGCCCAGAGTGGTTGTGTGAATGTGAGAAGGTATAATCAGATGGGCAGGCACAAGGGTTTCCAGTTTCTTCACTCCTACCCTGGCTTTTCCCCTGGTGGCTGTAGGACGCCTCGGCACAGCCCTTGCCAGGGTTCCCACAGCGTCTTCTTCCTTGCTTCTGTTCCCCTCCCTCTTAGAACCACTCCTTCTTCATTTTGAAATCAGTCTCTTGCTTCCAGCCTCTCGCAGTCCCTCCTCCTTTGCAGTGCTCGAGTCTGTTGCTCTTGGTTTTGCTCAGTTCAGTGCTGAAATCGTGGCTTGTTAGAAATCAGTGAGAATTCTGCTGTTCTCTTCAGAGAGGGACAAGGGCTTTTAGCCCTCATCTTCATCTGCTGTGTCTTCCCTTCCCATCTTCCCCACCAGCCTCGCTGTGTGTTGATCTCTTTCAAATCACTGGCAGCACAAGGCAGGGAAGTGACAGCAGCGAGTAGGGCACACAGGGAAGAGGGTGTGAGGAGGAGAGAGGCTGACAGGGAGCAATCCCTGTGATTGTGGGTGGCAAAGAGTGCAGGACACATGTTTGCACGTGCATATTTGATCCACTGGGAACATGCAGTGGGATCACTGCTGGCATCTCCTGTTGGCAGCCTCACCTGTCCCCTCTTTTGCCCCCTTACAGGGTAGTGGCACCTGAGTATCTCTGGCAAGGAGGCTTAGGGAGGGTGGGAACTATCAGTGGAGCCACTGCATGTAAATGATCAAAGATTATTTCATTTTCTTAACAGCTGGAGAAGACTTCACCTCGGTCATCTCTGAAATTATGATGTATATTCTGCTGGTCTTCCTCACCTTGTGGCTACTGATAGAAATGATCTATTGCTACAGGAAAGTCTCCAAGGCAGAGGAGGCTGCCCAGGAAAATGCGTAAGTATGAAACCTCTCCCAACACCAGCTGTTCTGTGAGGGCTCTTCAGATGTCCCAGCCCAGATCAGCCAGCCAGCCTGAACGTTGCAATTGCACCTTTCTAGCTGATGTTTGCTGTATCTGAAATCATGGCAGTGTTTAGGAGTGCCAAGAGACAAGGTGCTTGCACAGTGCACCAGGCAGGGAGGGTGGCCATGGTGCCTGGTGTTCTGGAGTAGCCCAGTCTGAACCGTGCAGAGCAGCTCTCCTGTCAGGGCTGCTCTCAGAGGCCTGGCTCGGATGCAGTTGACACAGTAGAGATGTTCCAATTTTTTATTGGCCTGTTCCCATCTTTCTACATACTTGGTTTGGATAAGGCTGCTCCTTGTACATGCTAGGTAGGTTTTTAGAGCAGGGAAGACTTGGTGTCTGCTCCCAGCTATGCCAAGGAGTTTCCTACTACGAGCACCTACTACAGGTGACACTTGTTACCTTAGAGATACTCAGAAGCACTCAACAACTCTGTAAGGGTCAATGGACCCAAACTGTTTTTTGCACTGTAGCACTTGAGTTATACTTCCCTCCTTCCCTTCACTACAGCACAGACTATCTTGCGATTCCATCAGAAAACAAGGAAAACTGTGCTGTGCCTGTGGAGGAATAGCAGGGAGGAGTCAGCAGAACGAGCAGCACCAAGGTAGGCCATGAGGAAGCAGTCCCTGCTCCTGTCTGTCAACCTTTCATCCTCACTGCAGGGGGTTAGGCCTGTGTGGAGCTGGGGAGAAGGCAAAGAGGATACTCCTGGGAGTCTGGCTGTGTGTCTTCTCTGGAACACCCTCAGTGAGCTTAGAAGCAGTATAGGTATCTTTGGGTGGTGACTGCACTAACATTACAGCCCTACCCAACACACGTTCACTTTCAGGCTGTGGTGTAATTACTCCTCCTTTGCCCATTCCTGTGGAGCTGGGAATAGTCACCGTTCCCAGCAAATGGGGAGCTGTGCTCAGGAGTCTCCAGAGGAAGCATCTGCTGGGAAGGACTTTTGTGTGCAAAAGACCAGAATCTGGATCTTTTAAAGCCTTGCTCATGTCCTGTCCGTCATCATGCTAATTATATCACGATCCCCACTGCAGTCATGTCAAATGACTGGTACTCCAAGAGTAATTCTCTCAATTGCAGGGGCTCTGAAGACAGAAGGACCGTGTCATGCCAGCCAGGATTGAGGGGGAGCTCTGCACTGTCAGGAGGAAATATGGGGAAGTGTAAATTCTCTTCCATATGCCTTGGACCCTGTACAGCCTTGACTTTGGCCTCATGACTCCATCCTGAGCTGCCAGCCCATTTGCTAAAGGACTCTTCTTTTGAAGCATGCTGAGCAAAGGGCAGAAGGGTGTGGGCAGCACTGCTCCTTCTCAAGTTTCAATCCCATCACCACGTTAATAGCTTCGTAAATGTGAAGTGTCATTTCTTAGCTGCTGTCACCACCACCTTTATTTGCTAAATATGCTAGCTCTCCATTGCAGAGGTGAAGGGTTTGTATGCCATGTTACTCTGACCTGCAGGACTGGGAATGAGGTCATCTTAAGGTGATGTTCACACATACGTTACAGCCCAAGCAGGCTTTTTGGTGTGCAAGGGGAAGAATTGAATGAACTAGTTGTTCCTCGGTAAGTTGCTCTGGACTTGGGGCTGCCCATGCACAGGCAGGATTGAAATTGTTGAAAATGTGGAGTAGGAAGGATGAGTCCCTGTGCCACGCTCATGCTTTCTACTGAAGAGCACTCCTACTTTAGGAGGCTGTATGACCTCAGTGTAAGAATCCCCTGGGTCCCCCTTTCATGAAGCAACTGTCAAAATCCTTAGTTCCTCCCATCTGCACAGCAGGTTTCCTCCTCAAGTTGAGAGACAGCGACAGGAATAACCTGTGGAGCCACACTCTGCCACAACAGGCAGGCCAGTGGACAGGGTGTGGAGTGTGCCTGTTACTGGGGAAACCCCTGAAAGGAAGGCTTAATGAAAGGAGGCAAGCCAAGTAAATAGTATGCACAGCCCTCATGGGAAAAGGAGGGTCAGCTTTGTAAAATGGGAGTACTTTTTGTTACTGTGACAGCCTTCTCATACTACAGTGTTAGCACCACCTAGAGGAACAGACAGAAAACGCTTGGTTTTTGTCTAGTTGATCATGATTGTTTCTTGTGACAAGAAATCACCGGTTTGAATAATCAGCATTCATTGTAAATGATCCTTGACTGCTTGGGAATCCACTGCAAGTTCCATGTTTCCTGTGCGAGCTTACCTTTTTGATTGTGGTGGATTAAGCAGAGTAAAATCTGTTCTCTGGCCTCCAATGTAGATCAGTTGAGCTCAACAACTAGGATTATGAGGAGAAAAAAAAAAGGCAGGAGCATTGGCCAGGGCAGAATTGTTTTGTAAGACAAAATGGGGGGAGGTTTGTTTTCTCATCCAGCAGATGTTGTTGCATCCCTGCTGCAATGGAGCCTGTACTGCTTGCAAGTTGTCCAATGTTGCTACACTGACTGCTTCTAAATAGTTCCAAGGTGCTTGTGAACCAAGGCATGCTTCCCACGGGGGAATTTCCTCTGCTTTGTTCTGCTGCTTTTTATGTGCTGCTAAAATCACCGAAATTACTCCGTTTGTAAGTCAGGCCGGGGCCAGATTTCTAACTGGCAGTTGTTCAAAATTCCTTTTTTTTAGAGTGTGTGTCAACTTTAGTAACTACTACAATGCAGTCTTCTCAGTAGGATCGTTCTCGAGTCCAGAGCTGAGTCTGGCAACCCGAGCACATTTGCCAGATGAAGCACACGTGTAGTCTGGGCACCAGTTCCTTAAAACCTAGTATCCAAAAGGGGAAAAAGCAGGTGCTCTTCTAATCCAGCTGGATGTCTTCATGCTCCCTAGGCCAACTTGCCTGATCTCAGGGCAATTGTGAGAATAATCCTAACTCTTAAATCCACAGCACCAGAGGAGGGGACTAGATTGTAACTCCAATTTCCGTCACGGACCACGACAGTGAAGCCCACGCTGAATTTTTAGGTAAGGTCTTGTAACCTCTCTCCCACTTCAGCTCTGCTCCTCAGTCCCCATGGAGCACTGACAACCTTCTGGTGTCACAATGTTAAGTCAAAAAAAAAGGAGTAAGGAGAGAACTACTTGAGAGCTACCTCAGGTAGAAAAGAAAGGCCATTATATAGTTATGTAGCATCTTCTGATGATGCTTTGGGACGTATCTTTCACTTTTCCAGTTCCTGCAGACAGATGTGACTATTGCCCTGTGTTATTCTAGACAGGAGAAAATGGTATGTACCTTTTGCTCAAGATTCTCACAGAAAAAACAAATTGTTTGGGATTGAGAAAAATTGGGAATTTTCAAGGGTGGTGTTAAAAACAGGCTGTGTTCTAGAAGAGACGGTCCTGGTTGGTCCCTGGAAAGGCTCTCTCTGTGTTTGGAAAGGACAGAAGAGACTTCAGCATAGGCAGGAGAATAAAGAGAACAAAGTACTCACGAGTCACGCTGTTTGTTTGATAGATTTTTTTAATTGATACTGTACTCCCATGGTACTAGCTACTTTACATGACATTTTGGCTGCGGAGCCTTGACAGTTCCTAGGTTCTAGCAGGTAAGTTTCAGTATCGTTTGACCGCGCTTTGCGCACAGCGCAAAGGTGGACAGTTAGACAACTCCTAAAACAAAACCACGTTTCCTCCCCCAGCCCACCCCAGAGTTCACGTTAGCACTACATGTGCATTGGCCTTGGCCAACATTCCAGCTCTGGTCCTGAAATCCAGAGGGAAGCGCGTGCCTGGGGGTGGTTGTCTGACCCGCTCCCGTTCCTTGCTGCCATGAGGAGATCCCTGCTCGTCCGCAGTCACGCACAGCAATTGGGGTGGCAGAATCCAGGGCCTCAGGTGGGGAGAACACGCTCCAGGATATTAGCAGCTTTATCCAGCCCTGGAGCATGTGATGGGAGATGAACTGCTGTGAGAATGGGAACGTCCCAGTGGTGCCACAGCCACGTGATGCCGTTCCTGGGCGGTTGTAACGCTGCGAGGGTTCTGCGGCTCTTCCCTCCCCCCTGACCTCCTCGGGCCAGGAGCCAGGTTAGTGCTTCCATGTCTGTTCCGTGCTGTTCCGAGGGAGGTGGGAGACACGTGTGTGGCCCAGGCTCTGCCTCTTTGCTGGAAAAAGTTGCCATTCCCTAACAGCCGCTTTCCCAAATCCTAGTGCCGCTGGGGCGGTTTGGGCCGTGACTGAGACACGACCAAATGGCTCTAGAACCTGAGCTGCACATGGGTTTTATTCCCTAACTAGTCTCAGAGTTTGGGTTGGGGAAGGTGGCCATTTTAACATTAGCAATGGAATTGGCCTAAATGAGTGAGGTAACAGAAACGGCCTGAGGAGGTACCTCCCTGAGCCATGTGCAAATATAATTCCTTCAGCAGAAGGAAAGTCTTTTTCCCTACTGAAAAAAAAATAAAACACATTCACTTAAAGAGCATACAGACCACAGCAAGGAAAGGCAGGCAGGGACAGCACCAGCTCAGCCCATCTATGACAAAGGGAATGATTGTCCAGCAGCAAAGGTGTGAGAGGAGAGGGAAGAGCCATAGCAAGCACTGCAAAGCCTGTGTGGGAGAGGAGGGCATGGCACACCATGCACCCATGCCAAGAGAGAAGCCCATGCTGGCTACACTGGGAAATAGTCAGCAGTCAGTCAAGACACGAGGAGATTATTTGGCCGGTGTGCACATCTAGAAAAAGAAAGGTATTATGGCACAGAGAGACTCGTGCTGTGGAGACTGCAAAGCATAGAGAGGTCTGAGCATGCCAGGCAGGGGAACGGGCCAGAAAATCAGAACAGTCATGGTTGGGAAACTACATGGACATGAATGATTTGTGAGCCACTTACCTCAGATGCTTTGGTTTAAGAGTCTCTGTTTTAACTATTGTTTTAAGCAAGCCCCTGATGGGTAGTTGAACTAGTGCTGAGACTATCTGAAAGGAGTTAAGCCAGAGTGCACATGACTGTGCCATGAAACCTACCAGTGGCAGCAAGCCTGGCAGAGAGCGTGTGGGAAGATCTCTGGAGTGCAGCAGGGAGCATGAAAGAGCAGTTCTGCCAAGACCTGGGAGATGGCAGCAGGTGCCTTGACCAACATGACAGGAGTTTCTCTCTGAGCCAGGCCCTGTTGCTTTAAAGTCTTTGTAAATGACTGTGCTTTTCTGTATACTGTCCCACCTCTAAATTAGGAAGTGGCTTGCTTCTATCCTGGCTGGGAAAAGCAGACCTGGCTATAGGGGCTAACTGGGGACAATGGCTATTTCAGAACCATCACAGAAACACTAAGGACATTCTTTGGAGAAGTCCCCTCAGGAGTGTAGCAGCTCCACCAGTGGCAGAGGAGTACCCACATGTTTGCACACACCATGACTGAGCCCCACTATGGCAAGCCTCTTCCCAGATCCCTGCACAAGCTGGAGCCCATGTACTCCTGGCTACCAGCCTGCCCAGATCAGATTTTTTAGACTTGCTCATGTAAATAAACCCAAGAGGAAGAGGAATCCTGGATGTTTTCCCACTCCTAGTAGCATAGAAAGACCCATCTGACTAGCCAGGAGCAATTCACTCCCCAAAACATCTGCCACTAACCTCTATTTTGCAGCTGTGCAAGCGGTGCTGGCCTTCTGAAGGGGTGGAGACTGTCCAGCACTCTGTTCTAGTGCTGGATGGTGAGCAAGCTGCAGGCTGTCCTGTGTGCCTCATCTATTTTAGGTGCCTTGGGATCACTGAAAGATGATGGAAATGCATTTCTGAGAAGGCAAAGCTACCAGGAAAGGGAGAGGAATTAAGGCCACATGACTAAGTGTGTGTGTGTGTATATATATACATTTTTTTATATATATATATAAAAAAAAGTGTGTGTGTGTATGTATATAGGTATAATAAAGGCAGGTTGCATATCCCTTAGGTTTCTCTTTATTAGATCTAAAGCAGACAAGTGGGCCCAGGTGGTCAGATGCAGCCTGCTATCCCAGCCTGGCATGGCTGTGTGTGAGCTGGGTGTAAATGCATCCTGTGTCAGCAGCACAATTGAGATGTGTGACTTTTTTCTCTACTCCCAAAGGGAGCCAGAAAAGATTTATGCTGAAGTTAGATAATATCAATTCATATCAAAGTTCCCTAACGGCAGTGTGCCTTAGATTATCAGTTAATTGTTGAGAACCCAACAAGCCTGGTTTTCCAGTTAATTGATAGCTGAGCTCCTATCCTTGCCATTGCAGGAACCTTCCTCTCTTTTAAGTGGAATGTGCAGACCCAGCAATGCTCCTGTCTTGGGCACTTGCCTCTGATCTGACCACCCAGAACCACCTGTGCCTTTTGGTCACACAGGTAGGGCACTAGATACACTTGGTATCTACTTCAGGATTGCATGACTGCCTGGCAGCTTTCCAAATTCACTTTGAGCTCATCCCAGATGCCAAAACCCAAACACCTCTTTTTAAGGTAAGCAGAAGAAGGCATGTTATTTATCAGAAGTGAGACTGTACCAAGCTAGGATTAGTGAGTATATCCTGCCCCATTTAAAGAGGTGAGATACACAAATGGGCAAATCAGCTTTCTGTCCCTTCTCCAAGCAGGTAGCATCTTTCTTGGCAAGAATTAAGCTACTAGCTGTTGGGATTAGTTTGCACATTTCACTGGAGAAACACTTCTTCAAACATCTCTCTTTTGTATGTGTTCAGATTCTGGAAATGAAAACCCAGCTGTGCTCCCCTGGCAGCTCCCCAGCAGCATGAAGCTCAGAGGGAGGACTTGGTGGGACAATGTCAGTGAGGGGCTGTGAAGAAACTGCCCCAGTACTTCTGGCACAGGTAAGCAAGGCAAGTGAGTAGAGAAGAGAAACCCTGACAATGGGAACCAAGCTCTGACTGGGCTGTAACTGCTTAGGGAGGACAGAATTCCCACTTGTAACATTATTCAGGTTGCTCAGGCTTCCTCCTAGAAAGTCACAGTAGTTTCTCCAGGATATGTGATCATAAACTGACAGGTCCAAAATTGTCTATGGCAGCAAAATGAATTAAATCTGTTGATTTGGACTCAACTGCAGTAGCAGGTGATTCCTATCATACCTCTCTGGAGGAAGGCACCTTGGTGAAAACACACCAAGGTTTTCTTTAAGCCCTCACCTTTAGTGCCATTGTGGGTGTTGCCTTAGGAAAAGACCTTGCTTTTTCCTCTTTCATTACTACAGTGGTAAATGAAGAGGTAACATAAGATCATTAATGCTACCCAACTCCAAACCAGACTTGCTGCCCAGTGGCAAAAATAAATAACTATTACTCAGAGAAGAAGAAACCTTCCTCAGTGTGAAGGGCACCGCATGTGCAAGCTCTGTTTGGTCAGGATTTAATGTGGCTGTGTCAGGATACATGTTAAACCTGTTACACCCAGTTTAAAGCAACGTGCAGGGGAATATTGGTGCTTGAGGTCATTATGGCTGCTCTGGTGTGGCCTGGCATGGTTCTAACAGAATTTGTGCTATTTTGTCTCCTAAGGCCCAGGCTGAGGAAGCATGGGCAGCAGGAACACCCAGGCTCTAGCACAGCAGCAATCTGGAAGGATGCTGCAGAGGAAGGACACACGGATGAGTGACTGGATTTCCTGCCTCCATAACTAACACCACTTGGATGTTAAATGGATAAGAAACCAACTTAACCAACTCTGATCACTAGTTTTGTTGTGTTTTTTTTTACCTTCTCAGACAGGTGAGTTTCTCTGCCTTTAATGGGTTATGTCTGTCTGTGCACAAAACCCTTCTGGAAATGGCACAGACCACTATTCTAGGATTCTCTCTCAAGTTGTGGCCTTTCCCTTTTCTGGCACAGAGGAGGTGGCAAGCACAGGGCTTCCTCTCTGTCTTCTTTCTTGGTGCTTGGAATTAAAATCTAGAAAAGGGGAAGAAGGGCAGCAGGGGATTTTCCTGTGCTTAGTAACAGTGGGAGTGACTAATGGGGAAACAGGACACTTGGCCGGCGTGGCAAGTCACAATGGGGAGTGGGGGCCCTCCTGTCCCCTGGTGAACTGCAGGATGCCCTTCCCAGGCACTAGCACCTCAGTTTCATTGTACAGTAGCCTTTTCAGCAGCCTCCCTGGAAAAAGATCAGGGAGCAGTACAGTAGTCAGCAGCATTAAATTAAATAAATAGACATAAATAATGTTATTCTGCAGTTGCCAAGGCATGTTCCTCCCAGTTGTACCTTGCTTTCACACTCTTAAATGTCTGATAACCTGTCTTGATCTGTGCTCCTTCCAATGTGAATGGTCTTCTGCAGGACATGGTGTGCTTAGCACTTGGTCATGAAAGTTGTAGGCAGAAATCAGTGGGTTACTTCTACATACTTGACCTTTCCCTAACTGGAATGCACAAGTGGGAGGTGGTGAGGGTTTCCTTAGACTCCACTTTGTGACCCAGCTGTGTGGATGAGAGTTTCTGGAACAAAGATATGAAGATGAGTTACTCACTCTTATGTGCCCTGCTCTTTCAGCACCCACTGGAGTTAGAGAGAATGGATGAGCTAGAAGTGCAGCAATTGCATATGGAGAATAAGCAGCTGACTCATCCTGGCCGTTCAGAAGATGAAAACATCCTAGTGTTGAGCAAGGTGGAGATTGAGGACCTCACATGTCACCTAATCTACCTGGCTAGGTAAGATGAGAAAGCATTTATTGATCATTCCAATAAGCACCCTGCATCCCAACCAGTCACAGTGGGGTTTGGTACACTGCCCAGCACAGCCTCACTGCCCCTCACCTGGCTGCTGATGGGAGTCTGGAATTAACCCCCAGAACAGGGGAAAATGTATTTTTCCTGCAGCTCTACCTCCTGACTTGCCTACAGAGCAAATGCTTTGCTATCCAGCTGATGAGAGAGAGACCAGACCCCTCACACCATGGACACCCCTCCAGATCTATCCTGCCACCCACTGATCGTCCCTTTTTTTTCTTTTCTTTACTTTTTTTGGTCCCCCTGACCCTTTCTGACCTCTCCTGGACTCTCAGGGATCTTGTTGATATACAGATGCAGCCATGCAAATATCCCAGTGAAGGAAAGAAAGTTCTGTTTCTATCTCATGTTTTCCTGCAGGGTTTCTAAGATAAGCTAAGGGCTGGGTGGTACAAGCAAAATGGTCTCACAGACCAGAGGCAGAAGTAAATTAGCTGTGCATGGTAGCAGGATCAGATGCAAATAAATACTGATTTTGGTTTTGTTTGCAAGTTGGGGCACTCTCTCTACCATGGGAAGTCACACAGGTAGTAGCCCTTTCAGCACCGATGTAGCTCTTCAGCACAGGGATGGCTTAATGGCAGGGGCTCAAGCACACAGAAAGCAGAGAACTACAAAAAATGTAAAGGGGACACTGTCAAAGGGACTGGAGGTGTGGTTTCTGCAGGGTGGCTCTCCTCCATCCACACACCTTGTAGGCAGATCCTCCCCTCCCCACCATCTCCTTGCCTATTAATGCAGTATCAGTATCAGGAGGTGGCAAACTAGAGGTTGGGGAAAGCATTTCAGCTCTTTTACATTCTGTGCTTTGCTCTCTGACCCAGGCTGGCTGGCATGACTGCAAACTGTGTTTCTGCTCCAAGAAGTACAGAAGGTGATTGCCAGTGAGATCTGCTCTCTACAGACCTACAGCAGCTCTTCCAGAGGCCTCCTCTCCCAGTTGGAATAGCTTGGGAAGGGATTGCCAGCAATTGCTGAAACCTCTCTGCCCTTGAAGCCAGCAAGGTAAGACAGTTGACAGTGTCCCCTTTGTATTTATAGATAAATACAGCCCATCAGGGACCTTCATGCACAGGGAGGGGTGGGGGGGGGGGGGCACTCACTCTGATGCTTCCCTTTGAAACAACAAAAACAAAACAGACAGACAAACAGCCAGGAATAGTACAGAAGTGGTGCAGGGGCTGGGGGAGCACACCTCAGCACCCCCTCAGTGCACCTCAGTGCCAGGAGAGCACAGCCCTCCCACACACACACACCCCACGCTGCCAGGGAGAACCCTCCGTTTCAGCCAGTGTTTGGAGGTCAATCCTTCCTCTTGATACATAGGCTTTTTTTTGTTTGTTTGTTTTCTCTTAAAATCTGTATATAATATATATATTTATATTCTGTATATATATATATTTTATATATATATTTATAGA
>NW_009954181.1:1914345-1915384 GCF_000747805.2 Chaetura pelagica
ATTCCTGCCTGTCAGTGGAAACGTTTCCGTTTCTCCTCTGGATCTGACCCGAAGTCCCGAGACCCGATGCCATTCTGAAGATTTATTAGTGAATCCTTCATCTGCAAGACAAGAAATGTCTCCACTGTGACACTACCCTACAGGTGACAGCGCTTCAGGAGTTTCCTTCCCCACCAGTGCTTTCTCCTTCATGTAAAGCATGGGTACCACAATTATCTGTCTTTCAGGAGCAGCTCGTCAGGGCTGGGATGTACAAGTGGGGACTGAGAAGATGGGAGCCTGTGAGACCATTCTCCAAGGTAACAGAGAAGGGCTGAGCAGGAGGAGGTAGAGGGTGAACAGCCCTCGCCTTAGGGGAGAACAGCTTTCACATATAACCTCTGTTCTGAGCAGCCTGGTGTACAACCAGCTCTTTAGGCAGCAGGAGCCCCTGGATTTGTGCTCCTCAGGGCTCACACAAAGCGTGTGCCCTTCATCCACACCAGCTCTTATGAAATGAGGGTGAAGGTAAAACAGTTTGCTTTCCAAACTGAGATGTCAGAGACTAGATAGAAGGTGTGCTAATACAAGGGTTTGGCCTGTAGGTTTCTCTCCTTGATGTGTGTGGAGCCCTTTGAGGTGACAGAGAAGCTGCAGCCTGCAAGCAGCCCTTGGGATCTGCTGCCCACCACTGCATCAGAGGAGGGATCTGGCAGCAGCAGAGGTGACACACCTGGTAGACTGCAGTGGAACCAGGTAAGGCTGAAGGAGTGTGAGTGGGTGGCTGGGAGGACAGGGGGACCCTCTAGTCACAGCACTAACCAGCCACATGAGCTCACCTGGTCTAGAAGCATCACGGAGGATTTGATGATCTCGCGCCATTTCTGGAGCTCGGAGTCGTGGTACTTCTGCTGGGATTCTAGTAACTGGGCCCATTCTGTCTGAGACTGGGGTAACCTGTCAGGCAGAATATGAGTGAAAGTGAATCTAAGGAAACTGAAGTCAAGGGGTGTGTAGATTGTACTGGTGTCTGCCTAATTTTTACACCCCAAAGGGGCAG
>NW_009954181.1:1918703-1959212 GCF_000747805.2 Chaetura pelagica
CGGGGGCCGGGGGGAGGGGGGAGGGGCCACTCACTCTGATGCTTCCCTTTGAAACAACAAAAACAAAACAGACAGACAAACAGCCAGGAATAGTACAGAAGTGGTGCAGGGGCTGGGGGAGCACACCTCAGCACCCCCTCAGTGCACCTCAGTGCCAGGAGAGCACAGCCCTCCCACACACACACACCCCACGCTGCCACTGAGAACCCTCCGTTTCAGCCAGTGTTTGGAGGTCAATCCTTCCTCTTGATACATAGGCTTTTTTTTGTTTGTTTGTTTTCTCTTAAAATCTGTATATAATATATATATTTATATTCTGTATATATATATATTTTATATATATATTTATAGATCCTATTTACACATATTGCACACCGTCCTCTGGCCTCCTGCATTACTGCCTGTCAGTGGAAACGTTTCCGTTTCTCCTCTGGATCTGACCCGAAGTCCCGGGACCCGATGCCATTCTGAAGATTTATTAGTGAATCCTTCATCTGCAAGACAAGAAATGTCTCCACTGTGACACTACCCTACAGGTGACAGCACTTCAGGAGTTTCCTTCCCCACCAGTGCTTTCTCCTTCATGTAAAGCATGGGTACCACAATTATCTGTCTTTCAGGAGCAGCTCGTCAGGGCTGGGATGTACAAGTGGGGACTGAGAAGATGGGAGCCTGTGAGACCATTCTCCAAGGTAACAGAGAAGGGCTGAGCAGGAGGAGGTAGAGGGTGAACAGCCCTCGCCTTAGGGGAGAACAGCTTTCACATATAACCTCTGTTCTGAGCAGCCTGGTGTACAACCAGCTCTTTAGGCAGCAGGAGCCCCTGGATTTGTGCTCCTCAGGGCTCACACAAAGCGTGTGCCCTTCATCCACACCAGCTCTTATGAAATGAGGGTGAAGGTAAAACAGTTTGCTTTCCAAACTGAGATGTCAGAGACTAGATAGAAGGTGTGCTAATACAAGGGTTTGGCCTGTAGGTTTCTCTCCTTGATGTGTGTGGAGCCCTTTGAGGTGACAGAGAAGCTGCAGCCTGCAAGCAGCCCTTGGGATCTGCTGCCCACCACTGCATCAGAGGAGGGATCTGGCAGCAGCAGAGGTGACACACCTGGTAGACTGCAGTGGAACCAGGTAAGGCTGAAGGAGTGTGAGTGGGTGGCTGGGAGGACAGGGGGACCCTCTAGTCACAGCACTAACCAGCCACATGAGCTCACCTGGTCTAGAAGCATCACGGAGGATTTGATGATCTCGCGCCATTTCTGGAGCTCGGAGTCGTGGTACTTCTGCTGGGATTCTAGTAACTGGGCCCATTCTGTCTGAGACTGGGGTAACCTGTCAGGCAGAATATGAGTGAAAGTGAATCTAAGGAAACTGAAGTCAAGGGGTGTGTAGATTGTACTGGTGTCTGCCTAATTTTTACACCCCAAAGGGGCAGATTTTCTTGAGAAAATATGCATTTAAAGGTGCTTAGTAGGTTAGCAATGCTACTGTGTCTTAACCATGGTAACTAAAAGCAAAGATGTGAGTTGTAGAAGTCTGTGGAAGTTTGTGGAAGTTGTAGGTGGAACTGAACACCCATGTGCCAGAGGAGAAGGCAGTGTGCTCTTTGCTGGGAGACCTGTGTGCTGAATGATGATGGCCCTGTGGCCACTGATGGGAATAATGCAGCACAACAGAACAGAATGGTGTGGGACAGGTACCTCAGTGCAGTTCCTGTGCTTGGTTTGGTCCAGGCATGCTGTGTCAGCCTATATTTAATACAAGGCTTTCTCTTTATTACAAGGAATAGTAGCACTGGCTCTCTTTGTTAATGGCAGGTGTGTGCAGGTATCAATCCCCTCCCTTCAGGCCCAGTTAATCCTCAGAGCAGGGCTGGAGGCTGCTGAGTGGAGCAGAATTGGGCTAGATGGAAGGACTCTTAAGGTGCCAACAGGAGCATCACCAAGCTCTGGTTGCCCCAAGCTGTCACTAAGGCCCATGTGAGGGGCCCCAGGCAGGTGCCACTGGTCAGCCTGGTGAGGAAGTGGAGCCTGGCTGGGCCAAGGTGAGGATAAAGCCCAGGGGAGCAGAGTGACAGAAGTGGAGTCAATGGCAGTTAGCAAGGGCAGGAGCAAGGCACACCACTCTGCCCAGTTCTCCTGAGAGGTAAGGCTCTTCCTTTCAGTCCACAGTTAAGACAGGTAAAAAGCTTTTCTGCTTTCTAAGTTAGTCAGAAGGTTTGCCTACCTCTCTGAGGTTTGCTGCTTCCTGTGATAGCCAAGTCTTTTCTGCTTGCTTCCTTGGGCTTTGCTACTTTCTAAGATAACTAAAAGGCTTTCCTGCTATAGCCAAGATAGCCAAAAGTCTTGCCTGCTTCTTTGGCCTTACCTATGATAGCAAAGTCCAAGGAAGCAAATGGAAGACAAAGTAGAAAAGATTTAGCTATTTCCTAAGACAGCTAAAAGGCTTTTCTGCTTTGTCCTCTGCTTTTTTCTAGCTTCCCCTGTGCTAGTGGGAGCTACAACTCCCACTCCCTGGCAATGTAACAGTCTAATTGGTTCCTCTCTTACCTCTCAGGAAAACTGGGCAGAGTGGGCCACCTTGCTAACTGCCCTTGCTCTGCTGCCCTGGGCTTTGTCCTCACCTTGGCCCAGCCAGGTTCCACCTCCTCACCTGCCTGGGGCCCTTCACCCATCAACTTGGGGCAGCCAGAGCTGGTGATGCTCCATCAGCACCTTGAGTCCTCCCGTGGGTCCTGCTCAGCTGGCTCCAGACCTGCAGATAAAACAAAGCACTGTTAACTAAGCATGAGAGTTGAAAACCAATACAAATTAAAAGGATGGCCCCACTCCCTATGGTCAATAACCCTACTCTTCTACTACTACTACTAAAGACTGCTTTCCTGTCTATGTACACTTAGTTTGGGGGACTGGGGCTGGTCCCTGCCCACAGAGAACTGAAGTCTCAGTGGAACCAGAAATGGAAGCAATGTCTTCACAGCTCCAGTGGAAAACTCCTGAGCACAGCCAGCCTTGAGCCAGCAGGTGGGTTCTGTTTGCTTCCACAGCAACCACAGCAACAACACAAAGTTACCTGGGCAGGGAACAGAGCAACCACATCCTATTCCAGTAAGATTCTCCACTATGAGAAGCAGACAGACAGCACACAAGTCCTGTACTGAAATACTATATAGTAGTGGTCTAAATAAATGTCAAGAGTGCCAGAGGAAGACAAGGCAGGCAAAAATCACCACATGGATCCATCCATGAGAAAGTAGCAGAGCTGTTATGGGGTGAATAATGATTCTCTTCCCTAATGAGGAGAAATGTGGAAGTCCTTAACATGAGATAAACCATGCAAAAAAAGCCAAGTCAAACCTAAGTTAGCAAGGGAAGAACTCTGCACAGAAGTACAGCCAGAAAGGGACAAAAACATCTTAACAAAGGGGACTCTGGCTGTTTTCAACCTCTGAAAACAAGAGACACTACTCAGGCAGGATACTTAGCACTTAAGTACATAAAAGCATTCACCTAAAGATGCCAGAAGGAATTTTAAACAGAATTCCTGGCTATCATTATAAACAAACCACTAGAGGAAATCAGGTCACCACTGCAAAGGCCATCTACAAAAGAAAAAAAGTGCTCTGGAGCACATCCTGGGAAGTGCAGACAGGCAGGTCTGCCTTTGAGCCTAGACAAGATGGGGGACTTGATATAAAAAAAGACCAATCCCAGCAATAAAATCAGTCTGGTTGGAGGCTGCCATCCAGCCCAGAGCTCTATGCACCTCAGCACACACTAAGTGGACACTATGCTGAAGCAGTGTCCAAAAAGCCTTGGAACAGGTTCAGTGCTACCAATCATTACAGAAACAAAGTCACTCTGCACTCATACTTGACTGCTTCCCAGCTGGTGCCACCAGGGAATGCTTGGGCCATTAAGGAGTGCCCTGTGTCCTCCTAGTGGTGTCTCTCTTCCTCCCATTCTCCAACAACCTGGACCCACACCTTTCCAAACAGTTACCTAAAAGGCCCTAATTCTCCTATAAAAGGGTCATTCAAAGACACTGCTTTTCATCCAGAGGCAGGTTTAACCATCAGAAGATGGCTGAAGATGGCAATCTTGGCTCAAGATGGCAAAACACTCAAATCATACAGCATCCCCTGTTCCATGGGGTGCTGGAAGAAGCAGAGGTTGCCTTCACCTGCTCTCTTCTGCAGCTGTTTAGTTTCAGACCTAGAAATGCTGATGGCCTCGCAACTTCAGCTACCTACCTGCTTCACCTGTTCTACACGAAAAGGAAGCAACCTACAAGAGAGCCCAGGTGTTCTGCAAAAGCCTCTAACAATGACAGGAAACTTGCAAGAAGAGGCAAAGGCAAGGCAGGTGTGACAGTACCTCTCCTGGAGCCGCAGGCCCTGCCATGCCGTGAGTGTCTGCGTAGTGTATTCCAACATCCAGAGCTTGTAGAACAGCATCATATTGAGAATGACCAGCAGCACCAGACTGCAAATAAAGAGAAGAGTCAGTTCACCAGGAGCACTTCATAGCCCATTGCCTGCCAATCACACCTGGGAAAATGCCTGAGGCTTTAAGAAGGTATCTGGGACCCAGGTCCACGCTGAGTGGGAATTTACTCTGAGTAAGGGCTGAGTGATCAGAGCTCAAAACTTCTCTGCATGGGAAAAATGTGTGAGCAAGGAGGATGGACAGACAGAAAGATGACAGATCAGAACAGGTTGGATGAGTAGATGTGCCAAATGCAGAGAAAGGGAGGGAAACAGGAGAGCAAAGAGGCAAAAAGAGAGAGACAGTACCTGAAACAGATCCTAATGGGAGCAGGGAAGAAAAAAGACGGAGTAGCTGCAGGTTAGAAACAGACTGACACAGAACAGGAGAAACCAGGCTGAGCAGAGGAGGCTCACAGACAGTGCAGAAGAAATATGGGGGGAGGAGGGAAGGAAGGAACAGTGGGAAGAGAGGCAAGAGGAACTGTGTGCCTACAATTCACAGTGACATTGGCTCAGCAGAAGATGAGCCGTGTGTAGCTCTTGTGGCCAAGCCCAAAGCAGGGTGAGCCTGCACATCTCCAGCCTCAGCCCCTCCTGCTGCCCCAGGGCTGGGAGCCCCAGGCAGGCTGCCCTGCAGACCCAGGCCTGGCCCAAACACTCTACCCTGCCTCGTGCCCCATCACCCTGGGCCCTTCTGCTCCTCCCCTCAGCCACACTCAGGGAGCAGATTCTTAAATAACATGCTCGTGCCTGTCTCTGAATAGTGCAGCTGTTTTGCTGGAAGAATGGCCCCCTATCACCCAGTTGAGTCAGGAGGATGGCAACTGGCCAGAAGAGGATGCTGAAAACACCATGGAGGACTCTCTCAGCTAAGCTAGCAGCCTGTCAGGACAGATGTAATGAAGTTTTTGTGTCTTGCTGCCCCAAGTTTTAATTGCATCTCACCTCTCTAGATCTGGATGACAGCACCAGGCTCTCTTCTCATTGCATTACTTTCCATTACCCTACTGCTCAATACAGCAATGAGCTGGGCTGCTGCTCCAAACTCTGCAGACCTTATCCTCACTGGGGAAAGGAAATGCAGAAATGGGCTCAATTTGAAAAGGAAGCTCAGTCTACAAATCTCAGCTTCATCCCACCTCGCTAAAAGGTGAGTGGAGCATAAGAAAAGAATGAGCCAAGTTCTGTTGTTCCTTCAGGCTCAGCAGAATGTTTCCAGTTCCCTCAGTGCTGAGAAAAACCCGGATTGCTCCTCTAGGACTGTCCTGCTTCACAGCACCTGCCCTGCAACCACTGCAGCACCCACACTTGACAGCTCCCACCAGCCCAAGAGGCAGGGAAACAGTCTCACAGCCCAGGGTGCAGGCATAAAGCCTGAGCCACAGGGGTCTGAGGGGCCCATCCCCAGCTCACTTTGAGAGAACAACCAGACAAGTCCAAGACCAGCAATTGTGACAGATGTTGGCAGAAAAGGGACCCAAACCAAACATAGTCCTTACTGCTGAACTAGTGAAATCATGCCAATCTCTCTTGCTTCATGTATTTCTACCCTTATTTTGCAGAAAGCATTTCTAAACCATCCAGTTTCTTTCTGAGATGGTATCTCATCAAAATCACCACCCAGGACCAACCCAAAAAGGATTTGTCAGACCAGTGGAAAGAAGTAGCAGACTCTTCATATGCCCTGAACCCTGTGTGATGGCACAGAGACTCCCAGAGAGCTTCCATGGTCATCTTTCATGAGAGTAGGTACCTTGTCAGCAGATTATATTATTTATTTTAAATTTAAAAAACAAAACAAACAAAACCACCAACAACCAACAAACCCACAGTTTCTAGATGTCATTGAAAATCTCTAAACTGAGCCCCTGAACTAAATAAGACTCTTTCAACTTGTTGGATTATTTCTTTTGGAAGTACTGACTCCCCTCTCCTTGCACAGCTGCCCCTTGCTCTGCCTCCCACTGCCCATGGTGCTGTGTCCCAGGCAGGACAGCTGACCTGGGACTCCCAGAAACACACAGGTCTGCAAAGCCATGTTTCATTAAAACAAGGTCAAAACTGAGAGGAAATGAGACTTTGATAAAATAATAATATCCAGAGCCAGATCAGTGGCCAGCTAAATACTGACAACATCTGGGATCAAGCCAGACAAAACAGCTGATGGGGCATTTGGGGGAAATTTTAATGAATTCTTTTCTCCCTGTCATTGCTTTTCTCTCCTCTGTGCTGTGCAAAGTTTGGGACCAGAGAGAAATACAAGAGAGAAAAAGCTGGCACAGGAGAGCACAGATCACCAGAAATATGGACCAAAGCTGTTAAATGCTGATTGTGAAGGAAAGGAACAAAAATCACTTACACAAAACTGATGACCAGGAGCAGCTTGGAGACACTCTGCAGGTGGAAGCCACTGGGGCTCTCCTCAGGGATGTGCCGTGTCTGAGTGGAACCTGAGGAGATAAGGTGTGTTCAGGCTCAGAAATGCCCTTTCCCCATCCCATCCATTGACTAGATGATCTGTTGTGGTCCCTCCCAACCCCTAAGATCCTGTGATCCCTCCATCACCACGCAGCCTCCCAGCCCCGGGAAGCCCTGGTTCCTCTTCCCACTAACCCTCTGCAAGAAAAGCTCCAGTTTTATTCCAGAGGTACCCAGCTTTCCAGCCCCAAACCATGAGAGGTCTGCAGCTCCTCACCTGCCACATGCTTGATTCGATGTGCAACCTCTTCATCCGTGGGGGTGGTGACAGGGCTCAGCACCTCCTCCAGGTGTGGCACCCGCAGGTGGGCATGGGCCCGTTTCCTCCGGCGCACGGTCGATTGTTTGCTCACCTTCTCTTTTGGGGATTGTCTGTGGACCTCAGCCAGGTACGTGCTCTCAGTTTTGGTCAGTTCACTCTCTGCAGAGCAAGCAGGGGAAAGCATTTAATAGAAGTGGTACTGCCCTTGTAGAGACAGACTGAAGCCCTCTCGTGGCACAGCTGCTGAGCCAAACAAGTTGGCAGGAGAGGACACACTACACATCCCTTATACCTTTTGCCAAACTCAGAGCCCAGACTGGCTGTGCTCCCACCAGAGAGCAGGATGTGATGACCTGGTTCATTCCAGTGCTGTGGTCATAACTTTGGCCGTCCCCTTTTCCATGCCTCTCAGAGCTGTGATGCCCAGCAGTGTCACATTGCCACACTGCCTGCTTGCACAGAGGGAGGCATCAGCTCTGGCAGGTGCCCCTGCCTGTGGGTCAGCACTGCAGCTCTGGTCATTGCCACTCTTACCCAAATGACGGAAATAATCTTCTAGGCCACTCCAGAAATTCTTCTCAATGAAGGATTTCACCAGTCCCCAAGGCTGTTTCCTGTAACGTAACTCTGTGGAAACCCTGCGTGAAGAAAGGAAAGCTATTCTCCCGGTTTTGCTTCCTGGAGGTGATGTAAAATCCCAGTCCTTTGTCAAGGTAAATATAAGAAATAATCGTGCACACTGTTATTTCTGGAATGGTCTCAGCCCTTTGTGTTTCTTGAGGAGAAGCATTGCATGACAAAGGCAGTGGTGGGAAGGCCTCCAGAGAGCCTGCCCCAGGAGGACCCTGAGACCTCTGGCCACACGGCAGAGAGACATTTAATTACTTAATGAAGTCAAAAACAAAAGCCTACAGCTTTGCCTGCTACCAAATTTCCCCTGCTTGCCCCCCTAGGTGCACCTCAGAGGCACAAACCCTGGACATACGTCCTGTTGCTTATCACATGTAGCTGGCTGTGTGTGGCAACCAGCCCTGCCAACCACTGCTTCCATGAAGGGGGCAAGAGAGGTTTGTAAATCCTCCCCCTGGCCCAGCCATAACTCCCAACAGGACAAAGAAATAAAACTAAGTTCTCCCCAGCCCCCTCTAGCACACCCAACAGCAGAATTCCCACCCAAAGGTGACTTTTGGTGGTCAGTAAAATTCTTTATGCCCCAAGGAATGTACCTGAGTCGGCTTTTGTTTCTGGCAACACGAGTCAACGTGTAGCGGTTAATGGTGTAGAAATAATCATGGTAGGGGACGTCGTGAGTTAGCACCTCTGCATCTATCACATAGCACTCGCTTTCTTGGCTGGCTTTGTACATTGTCTGCATAAAAGACAGCATGCAAGGCAACTATTAGTCTGGTTAGAACACAGCTTGGATAGATTGGCACCTTCACTAGCACTTGTTAAAACTGCTCTACCACAGACAAGAGTCCACACCCATGCCCACACCTCTGCCATTTTTCCATCACCAGCTCCCCTTTCAAGGAAGGAATACCTGAGGAAACCAAGCATTTCACTCAGCTGTTCCCCAAGGGCATATTTCAAAAGGGACATTCAGCCCCAGCAGCTCAGCCTCCAGCATTTTGTATCAGAGACACAGTTACATGCTCTGCCTGGTGAGGACCAGTTCTTTGGAACCTCTGCAGGTGTCACCTCATTAAACTGATGCCTGGCTTGTCAGGGAGCAACTTGATCTACCACCAGAGGTGAACCTGCTTTGAGCAGAGGTCCTTTCTAGAGTAAATTATTCTAAACCCTGTAAAAACATGTCAGTTGCTTCCATTAAGTGCTTCTAATCTGCATCTTTTTTTGCCCCAGAATGAGCCTCACAAAGGGGACAGACACAACTGTAGGTCCCTGTGCAAGAAGCAGGGGTTTCCACTTACCTCTGCAGCAAGGACACAGCAAAATGCACCTCGGTGGTTCACCCCAAACTCAGAATAAAATAGGCCATGTCCTTGCCTGCCTAGAAGTGCACTGTTCCCTTTGCCCATCACTTTCCCTGGCCCTTTCTGCTGTCTCCCCTGCACAGTCTCTGCTTCTGACCAGCACCCTTCACCTCATCCTTACAGGGCACATCTTGCTGCTGGGATTCTCCTCTCCCTGAACATAAAGCTCAGACACCCCATCTCTTCTTGGCTCCTTCTTGGCATTCTCTCCAGTTGACTCTCAGTATTTACTTTTGGCCACTTGCCCCATCTCTTCTTGGCATTCTCTCAAGTTGACTCTCAGTATTTACTTTTGGCCACTTGAACAGATCTCTGGACACAGAGGGAGGCTTTTTCTCCCTCTCTAGCTGCAGCCCTACTAGATACAGGTAGCCTGGCTCTTCCCAGTGCACTGCAAATGGGTTTTTGCATTTTAAACATGTCATCTAATTGTCCCCACCAGTAAAAAAACCTGGACATCTCTTTGTGGAGCTGTGAGAAGGACTGGCCAGGCAGTATCTGGCTTCTTGTGCCCTGCTCATGAATAACATCTGCTGGACTCACCACAGCTCAAAAAAATACCAGTATGGGAGACAAACACAGTTGTTAAAATACGCTGGTTTGTTTACAAACTCGTCTGCTTTTGCTAGAAAACTGATGGTCCTTTCTTGCACTGCAATCCAGCGTGAGTGTCAGATGAGCTGTTCTCATTTGCAGTGGCACTGGGTGGCAAGTTAATACATGGAAAACGTGTAAAGGAAAACGGAAAGGGAGAATGAAACGTGCAAAGCAACATGCCCAAGGCAGGAGAATAAATCAGAGGGTTGTTTCTGCAAAGCATTGCACTCTGCTCCCCTTTCACATACCTGTGTCTCTGTGACAGTGGCAGTTTTGGGGGCCAGAGGGTTGGTGAGGGTAATGGTATATAAGATAACTCTGGTCTGATTGCCATTTTCTTCCTTCTTCCAGGGATGAAAGATAATATCTGAGAGGACAAAACAATGTTCTGCTCAAGTAATTGGAGAGGGAGCTCAAGTCAATTCCCTAGGGAAAGGCACCACCACATAACTAAACTCAGAACAGGATTTCCTTCCCCTCGAGGAGCTTGGCTGCAGAAGCACCAGAGCTCAACTGGGAATGGGAAAAGGTCTCCTGTACCAAACGTGAACACATTCCCCTCTTTCAAGTGCAGGGGCTGGGGACACACCTCCCTCAGCAGCCCTACAGCTACAGGGAGAGGACTGAAGTGTGCCAAGGGACACCCTTTGCATTGACAACTGCACAGCCTGTGCCAGTGTCTGGTGAGGACCTATAACAGCTTTTTTCTCACACTGTTGAGCCTTGAACACAGCATCAGGCCTTAGCTGATGTTAAAAAATGAAAGACTCTGTTTCTTCAATAAACTTAGATCCAGCTCATAGAAAATAAAACTAGGCAGCCACACCAGGGTGGCTCTGCCTGCTGTTTCCCAGCAGGACAGACTGCAGTATCACTAGGCAAGGTCACACCTCCGAGGCGTGTGCCAAGACACAGGTGTGTGTGTTCCCAGCAGGGACCAGCCCTTCCCAGCAGCAGCTCACCAGAGAACCGGCGCTGTTCCATGAAGTCCCTCTGGAACTGGGAGTCTGTGAAGAGCAGGTCATACAGTTTGTCCACGCTGAAGTTGAACACTTCATTCACGTACTGACGGCCGTTCAGGTCCTCGTAAAAGGCTTGGACTTCCCCTGTGGGAAAACAGGCCCTCAAGCCCCAGCCAGGACCGTCTGTGCCAATCTCAAAAGTACCAGGACCTTAGTTATTTTACTTGGTGAAGAAGGAACCCCAGGGAGATACTTCTAACCCTTTTCCTCCACTGCCCCCAAGACAATAGTGTCATAGATTACTTTAGGGACATCCTTCCAAGTATCCCAACACATTGGATGGGAATTGTTTGCATCTTCTGAACTCTTAGGGCCCAGAAAAGGAATTCAATATTTGCTGCTCCAGTCCTTCACTGGCAAGGATAGGAGAAGGCTGAAAACATGACTGGGAGAAGGGCCCTTCCCTGCATACCTTCATCATGGGTCTCTGAGGAGTCACTGAGCTCAGTGGGAATGTCTTCGTTGTCATTGAAGTCAAGGGAAGGGGAGTTCACAGGGCCAATGATCTCTATCTTCTCTCCCATGATATTAGCAATGCCAAGGTCTTTTTCCACAGGACTCTCTGCCACTGCCTCCTCCTCTTCTGGTAGCCCTCCATCAAACTGCAGCAAGGGGAGAGCATAATGAGGCAAGATCAGCACCTGGAAATTGGGAGATACTTCTTTACCACTGTGGGCCTAGTCTCACACCCTTGAATATTTGCCCTTGACATGTCTGGAAATTCAATAATACAGAGAGGAGGAAGATAATAATATGGTGTTTGTAAAACACTTGGGCATATTTGATCACCTTCTCTCAAAGAACCACATCCAGTTCAAGCCTGGGACATACACAGGCTTTTTGTTTGTTCAGACAAGCACACAGACAGTATTGGGTTTGCCCCTGAACAAGCCCAGTACAACTAGGAAAATCTGAGGTTTTATCTAGACAAGTCCTGCTCTGCTCTAATACTGGGAGGGAGGGCACACACTGTTTCCTGGGGCATAACTGAAGGCAGAGAGGAAATTCTAAGCATCTCCAGCACTTATTTTTCTTTCCTTGAAAAATATAGACAGGAAAATGTCCTTGGTGCTGAGAGTCCCAGTTTACTGGCTTTTAGGACAGGCACACTTTGCTCACATTTTTCCTGGGCAAATGCCATGCTCACATCTCACTGACTCGAGGACTGTGGTCAGCCCCAGTGGAAGAGAAGCTGCAGGGTAAACAGGTACCTCCTACACTCCAGGACTACCAGCTGGATCCCAGAGAAAAGGATTCCTGCTCCCACTGCAGCCAAGGAGAACACGTACCGAGGCTGGTGCTTCACTGCTCCCCGTGGATGTCAAGGTGCTGGCAGTGACAGATTTCTTTGGCAGCTGAGGACTAGCTTCTGGCTTGGCCTCCATGCTGCTTTTTGAGGAGCTGTCATTGACTTCATTCTCCTCCACAGGGATTTCTTCACAGTAGCTGAGACGCCACAGAGAACACAGGTTTTTATATTTACCCCTCTCAGTACAGCTACAACTGGACACACAGAGCAAGTCAGAAGCCTTCTGTGAAGTTTCCAGTCTGGCTGGATGCAAAACTGGCTCAGTGCTGGGAAGATCAAGCCCAAACCTCTCAAGTGCTTATACACAGACTGACAAAACACCAGAACTTTCTAACCATGCACCATGCTGACTGGCCTTGGGACCATGAGGCTTTGTCATTAGAATTACTCATCTAGCTCAGCAAGTAGAGAGGCAGGCATTTCAGTGCCTCCTGATTTCCCTGAGGGAATGATAACACTTCCAGCTTTTTAGACATTACTCATTAAAGGACAAACATTCAGCCCAGAATCTCTCACCAGAGACAAACAGCAGTTTAAGGTATGTAGTGTATCAGGAGTCCTTTCTCCCAAGGCCAGATTTCTTCATCACAGGCAGATTTTACTCCTCCTCACTCACCCCATTGTGTTGAAGTCATCATCAGGAGGCACGTAGTCTTCATCATCACTGGTCAGACCCAGCTCGTTCCCATAACACTGGTGGACAAAGTGCCAGAGCTCCTTTGGACAGAGAGGCTGAGGGAGGGAACACAGAACAGTCCACGTTTGCACCTGGGAATACTTAAATATCATGAATTTTTGGAACTACCTTTACCAGGAGTATTACATCCCTTGCCCTGAAAGGAGAAGTGAGAGATCCTGACACAGGCCCTGAGGGAGGTGGGAGCCCTTCTGACAGGCTCACCCCTCTCTGAATGCCAGGGGTGCTACAGGTGGACTGTGTGCAGCTGGCCCAGCTCTGTGCTGGCTGCAGGTCTGTACCCTCATATTGTCAGGCCAAGCTGGCTTAGAAACAGCTTCATTAAGCCATAAGATGCCCTTTTGCCAACTAAGCCTTCACCATCAGCCCAGGTTCTGCCCTAAAATCCAACTTTGAGATTTTTCCATGCCACAATCTCATGTTACTGAAGCCTACCAGGAAGCCAAGGCCAGGCTGCACCCAGAGCAGCACACACCAGGAGATTTCCTGCTCCTACAATGCTGTGTATGTAATAATGTAAGGACTAAACCTGCATTTCCTTCCAAATCTGTTTTCCCTGCCTCTTCTGCTGTGCCTCCATTTAGTGCCTCCTACTATACCAAGCCACAACACCTTTTGAGGCTTTTCCCCCTCCAGGTTTGTTTAAATTAAAGCTGCCTAAAGAATTACAGCCAAAGGGAAAACAAACTAAACCAGCAACAAATAAAAACATTTTCTGTTGCAGTTTAAAATCCAAGATATCTCACCAGATACTATTGTGAAAAGCCTGGATTATTTTCTGTTGCAGTTTAAAATCCAAGAGAGTTTGTCTCACCAGATACTATTGTGAAAAGCCTGGATATACTTCCAGTTCAACAGAGAAAATGAATTGTCAAGACTGTTCACAAAAGCTCAGCTTTTTGGGGCTGCATGTGAGTTGACCACCACATGAACATGTTCTCTGGTTCCTAGAACATGGGACAGGAGAACTGGTGACTTAAATAAGTGGTACAGGGATGAAAGGGGATGGATTTTTACCCACAAGGAATTTACAACCAATGACAAAGATTTATTGGGAATGAGGGCAAACAAAGCTAGTGAACGTTTTCAGAGCTGCTGGCTGTAACTTCTTCCCAGAGTTACTGCCCAGGATAAGACAGGACATTTTTAAGCTACCTCCCAAAAGTAGCAATCAAAAACATAGAAAAAAAACCTCTAATGAGAAACTTGTATCCAAAAGAAATGTCTAACTCTGTTTCACCATCTTCCCACGTCTTATCAGGAAAAAAGGCCTAGATGTTTCCTCCCTCTGTCCTACCAGACATGGATCCTGCATTTGGAAAAAGAGCTCTGGAAGCTTTTCCTGCCTTTATCACTCCATGTCTCAGTTCCCATTTGCTTTGACCTTGAAGCCAAGGGCATGGAATTTTGTTAGAAACTTTAATAGTCTGATCAAATTACAGCATATGGAACAACACAAGCTACCCAGTGCAAAGCAACCCTTTTGCATACTAAACACCACCCCGATTTTTAGGACAGGCTATTCTGGGTGCTTGGTTACTTAAAGGAGCCTTCCAGTGTGGTATGAGCTCCAGCCAGAACATCTCAACATGCTGGTAGCACTGCAAGCTCAGTTCCTGAGCCTTACTCCTGCACACTAAGGTCTGAGATCCTCACTGGCCTGTGGAACAGACACTCAGATCAAACAGAGGACCTCTGTGGTCTCTGGCAGAGACATCCCTGCTTCACTTCACCATCCAACCCCTAAGCCTTACCCAACACACCCCACAGCCACCCACCACTGTCCTCCTCAGCTTCTGAGATGCCTTCAACACATGCTGTCCTACCTTGAACTCCACAGTGCAGAAGCAGAGGTTACCAAGAGCTTTCCCTGGGCAGTAGCTATTTCTGTTGCATTCAAACCAGTTGCTTCTGGGCTGCTTCACTTGAATTACAGACCTAAAAAATTCTCCTTCCTGAGACACTTCCACATCTCAGCAGAGGCCAAGTGGCATCTACTGTGTGTGCCAGACATGTCTGTACATAGACAGACTTCATAGAATCATAAAACTTGTTTTGGTTGGAAAAGACCTTTAAGATGATCAAGTCCAACCATTAACCTAATTCCACGTGAAGAGAGAGAATTGCACCTGGAGTTACATACCTGCTCTGCCCATGCACCTGCTTACTGTCCCTACAGCTTTTTATTCCCACACTCCCTCCCAGGCAGTGTGTTTCTGCAGACATTGCCCACTTCTCTTTCAGCCCCCCAAACCTGAGGTGCTGGTCTCTGTACCTTGTCAAGGAGAGCATTCTGCCAGAGTCTGAACATCATCATGTACGTCCTGTCTCGAGCCCCAAAGGAAGTAAAAAAGTGCTGAATGGGAAGAGATGGAGAGAAAAATCAGTTCAGAAAATGCCCACAAAAGGGAAGGAGGAGAGACAAGCCTTTTTGGATCAGTTTCCAGCTACAGAAAGGCTGAGCAAGTCATACAGCACAGCTGCTCTGGTCTTAGGCACAGACTGAAGCTGAGTGCCTCTCACCCAAGGGAGCACAGAAACAGTTCTGTTAGAGATGTGCTACTAGATAACCCAGATCTTCTACCTGGCCCCACAAAGGAGCTACACATGTCCCAGACTCAGCCCAAGGTCTGCAGAAGCTCTGCACCCAGCCCTTCTCCCTTCCTCCCAGGTAGCACCAGGAGTCATCTTGGAAAAAACCCACACCACACGTATTCCCCTGCCCCTCACAGCCATAAGGGGTGGCCCCAGAGGTGGAGACTTCAAGGACGTACCTTTTCAGTGTCAGTGCAAACTTGGATGGCATTAGGAATGAGCCGTGCTGTTTTTTCCTTGGTCATGGAGCAGATATCCTTCAAGCGAACCGTCAGCTGCAGGCAGGGCCGTGCGGGGAGGGGCAGGCAGGAAAAGAACACAGGAGAAGAGAGACACTCATGAGAAAGACAATGGAAAGAGAAAAAAAAACATGTCAGCAAATCTGCTGACACGAAACACACGCTCAGTGCAGCAGCCTGACAGCCTCACCAGTGTCTCCCAACGGAAGATGTTGCTGTAGAAGCAGATCCAGTTCTCAGAGAGGTAGAGGCGGCCCTGCAGGAGAATGTCCCTCTGGAGCGCGCACGAGTAATCTGTGGGGGACAGCAGGTCATCACTCACAGGGTCACAGAGGGGTGGGGGCTGGAAGGGACCTCCGGAGACCATCCAGTCCAACCCCCCTGCCAGAGCAGGATCCCCTAGAGCGGATCCCACAGGAACACGTCCAGGTTTGAATGTACCCAGGGATGGAGACTCCACAGCCTCCCTGGGCAGCCTGTCCCAGGGCTCTGCCACCCTCAGAGTCCAGAAGGATTTTCTCATATTCAGGTCAAACCTCCTGTGCTCCAGTTTGTGCCCATTGCCCCTTGTCCTGTCACTGGGCACCACTGATTGAGGAGCACCCAAACCAGAAGGCAGGACAGCCTAAGGGTGAGCAGCAGCAACAAAAGAAGCAGCTGCTCGACACAGTCCTGCAGAAAGTCAAAGGCAGAGGCAGAAGGAGCTGAGCCACAGCTGCTGCTCTGCCCACCAGGTTATGATTTGTCCCCAGGGCACGTCACAGACAATCTCTCTTGCTGACTGATGATCTTGCCTTATTAGCATTCTGTAGCATCCTGTGTACTATTTCCAGATGTTAATCTGTCTTTTCACTTCCTAGTGCCAGCGTTAATTTCTCTTCCAGTTCAAGCATCCTAAACAATTTCTATCCCTCTGCTGGGATGTGCACCTTTCAGCCGTATGAGATCAGCAGTTACACAAGAGAGCAGAGCAGATGCAGCACCAGGATGTCACTGAATGGAGATGGAAAGGCAGTCAAGTGTGAGAAGGGAGCTTCAGGGGTGTTAGATAAAAGGGAAGCTCAGTGCTATCCATGTTGAGATGTGCAACCCTGACCAAACCATAGAATCACAGAAGGGTTTGGGTTGGAAGGGTCCTGGAAGATCATCCAGTCCCACCCCCTGCATGGGCAGGGATACCTCCCACCAGCCCAGGCTGCTCCAAGCCCCATCCAACCTGCCCTTCAACACTGCCAGGGATGGGGCAGCCACAGCTTCCCTGGGCAACCTGGGCCAGGCTCTCACCACCCTCACACTCCACAATTCCCTCCTCATGTCTCACCTCAATCTCCCTCCTCCCATTTTAATCCATTCCCCTTTGTCCTCTCACTACAAGTCCTCGTAAAAAATCTCTCCCCAGCTTTCCACCAACAAGGAAAGAGCTCAAACAGCAGTGCACTGGGAGGTCTGGGTAGCACTGGGGAGGAAAACATGCTCCTGAAATCATGAGGGAACAGAGCCACAGATGATACAAACCAGCGCCGCTTTCCCCAAAATTATGGGAACCATTGTAAGTGGTGAGGAGGTTTCTGCCTGTGCACATGACACACACAAAGGGCTTGTTCCTTGGTGGCAATCTCTTTGAAGAAGAAAAAGATGCATGCAGAGGTGCTGCATTTCCTCCCCAAGCCATGGACCAGCACAGCAGGGCACAGCACCAAGGGCTGGACGTACCTACGATGAGACGCTCTGTGTCCGGCAGCTGTTTGAAGAGTTTCCTGAAATCCTCGTTCCGTTGTTTGTATGTTGGACTCAACACCTGCAGAGAACAGAGTGGCTGTTCAAGAGAGGGGCAGGCACGAGGGCAGAGAAATGGAGTGGGGAAATGGGAACACCTTGGCAAGGAGAAGGGGGATCAGATGCGCTTACAAAGCGTGAGGCTGGGAGCTCCCATCACAGCAGACACACAGAGGGGAGGATTTGGGATTTAGTGCATTAAGTGAGAAGAAGAGGAGAATTTGACTTGGAAGAGCAAGTACAGAGTAGAAGGACTGTAACCATATCTGCTAGGTACCAAAATGGAATTGCTGGGGCTACAAGACTAATCTTGTTTCCTGCAATCCCAGGCTGCACATGGGATGCCATGTGCTCTGTCTGCAATGTGTCAATCAGCTGCTGATTGCCCAGCTCCCCCAGGAACAGCCCAGCAACCCCAGAAAATAGGGGTTAGTAGAACTGCAGCCCTGCCAGAGGAACCTCAACCATCTCTGTCATCAAAAGCTCAGGAATTATGCAGTCATCCCCCTTCCTATCCTCACCAAAGGCTCCACCTGGCAGTCAGTGAACACACACACACACGTGGGTAGAGTGAGAACACTTTGGTGGGCTCAGCAGAGGCTCTTGCAGTGACTCAGATGTGTTCTGCACTTTCTCTGTAGACACTTCCTCCTCTTGGAAGGCCTCTGAGAAAACCCTGCTGTTGACTGAAGGGAAACCAGGTGCTGGCTTTTCTCTGGTGTTTACCAAACTATAACATAATGCTGTCCATGTTGGACCACCTCCTACACACCATCCCCACGCTGACACCTGCTCACAACAGCCAGAACATCTTTTGAAGGCAGAGAGGACTGAAATAGAGGCAGGTGCAGATTCAGGAAGCCCTCTATCTGTCATCAAATCCATCATGTTCTTTCCCCAACAAATGTAGGGAAGGTGAAGCAACCTGAGGCACCACTTATTCCCTCCCTATCTCCATTTCCTCTTCTCCTGTCTCTACCAGCTCTCCCAAAGCAGAAAGGTGGGCACACCCCAGAGCCTCCCAGCAAGGGCCCTAAAAATCTAAGGAATTACAGAATGTATCTTCTATATGAGAAGTGGTGGTGCTGAGGTTGCAGGGGTGGGAGGAACAGGAACATTATTTAGCATTAACCTTACAAAATTGTCAAATGCTATCAAATCAAAGAAGGAAACAGACACCACCACCTCCCAAAAAAGCATTTCCTCTTCCTCACATTAGTTCAAGGAACTAGAAACACCATTTTTTAGCATCAACTCAGCACTTCCAAAATTTTTTCCAGTCCATGGGCCCAAAGGAAAGTATCCTACTTTTGAATAAAATCTGCTAACCAAGAGATAGCAGAAATATGCATTTCACTTACCTATTGTCTAGCCTCAACATCTAGAAAAGATCTTGGCCATAGATGGGCTGCAGCAAGAGCCCAAGGCCAGGATTTGCTGAAACAGCATGGGAAAGCGGGAGGGGAAGAGAGATTATAAGAAGCTCTGGGCTTTGGGTTCAATGCATCACAGCCACCCAGCCCAGCAGGACAGTCTCCAGCTAGAGGAGTGATTCCCCTCCCCACACTAAGGGGTGTTCTGACCTGTCTGAAACCTGTGCCACAGCAGACACTTCTGCTCAGCACCAGAACTTCTGTTACCGTGACAAACAGTTCAGTTCAGAGACACTCACAGCTGGAATTTCATCTGATCCATGGCTGACATTTTCTTGGGACAAGTCAACAAGCCCCTCCAGGTCCCACAGCAGACGTGGCAGTTCTTGATCCAGCACAAGATCCCAGAGAGCCCCGCACTCCAGCAAGGAATCCATCGCGTTCCCCCAGCACTTGCACAGCTCCCTGTGCTCTCAGTCTAACTCTGCTTTTCCTGTTCCTGCTGTCACTGCTTCTTGTTTAGATTCAAAGTCGAAAGAGATACAGCAGCTTGGCAGGAGTTTATGTGCCTTCCCCTGCTTCCCTGCTCACATTCAGGTTGTCTGTCCTAGCAGCCTCTGCAGATCTGAGAGAGGGTTTGCCCTCCAGAGGGCTCTGAAAAAGCTGCTCATTAGGGGAAGTGCTGGCAGGCAACCTTTGTGCTCCTCTGCTCCCTGTCCCCAGGCTCTTGCTGTGGGCACCCCTAAAGCAGCTCTGCAGAAGTGCTGACAGGCTGGGCAGCCCCAGGCAGGGCACTGCAAAGCAGCTGCAGCCCCTGACTGAGCCCCAGTGCCCAGCACTGCCAGAGCTGCCACTGGAACAGCTCCCACCACCAGGACCCCAGCACTCCAGCCGTCAGTCACAGATCTAGCCACGGTTTCCAGCACTGAACAGGGCAGTAAACAGCTCAGAGACTTCAGCTGTTTGGTTTTTTTTCCCCTTTGAAACCAGGAAAGCAGTGATTCTTACTCCTTCGATGCCTGCCTCAGGTTCTCCTCTCTAGTCCCCCTCTGCAGGCAGCTTCAGTCTTTGTTAACCTTTCTCATGGAAGGAGAAGTCACCAAAATGACTTGCACATGCCTGAAGTCCCTGTAGCTGGGGGATCCTGGCGGCCAATGCCCTGCAGTAACCCAGCCCTGCCTCCCAGCAGATGTTTCCTGTAATGGAAAGTTGCTGGACAGGGTGTGCTGGGGGAGGCGTGAGGAGGGACCAGTCCAAAGAGCAGAGGTAAGAGGTATCAGCCATGGGAGACCCACACCTTTGGAAATCTTAAGGGCTCTGCTGCTGCTCTGAGACCCCCTCAAAAACACAGGTCTTCTAGGTTTTAGTGACAGGCGAGGGCTTCCTTCAGGCTGCAGCAGAGGAACTTCCTGCAGCTCCCAGGAAGATTCCTTGGTGCACTTCAACTCCCTGTATCCCCTGTCCTTAGTCCCCAGCTGCTCCATCTCTCTGCTCAAGTGTCAAGATGCACAGATAAACACCCACACCACAACCCCAGTACTGCTCAGCCACCATGTGGAGTCTGTGGAAGCACATAGACTGAAATTAAATAAAATCCTCATTCTTCCTAAAAAACTGGGCACACAGATCTCAAAAAAAACCACAAAAAAACCCCAACAAAAAACCAGAACAAAACCAAACCCAACCAATCAAAACCTAAAAACCACCAACCAAGCCTGTGCAAAGACTTGCTCCATTGCAGAGCCAGTGACTCCAGTTTGCTCACTGACAGGAGCAACTGGCAAGCTCAGATGCACTACAAAAGCACTGCTGGTGCTAGACAGCACACAGCTCTCCCTCCTGCCCTGCTGGAAGGCACCAGCACATCCATCTGCCACCCCAAGATGAGAGGACAAGAGGCAAAATTTCTGCAGTCTGGGAAGGACAAAGAATGAGGATTGTGTGAGGCACCTCATTGCTTTACTGAATGGCCCTTTTTGCTGAAAACTCCTTATGGGATTATTTCCAAAACAAACCCCAGCAGGATGCTGCTGTCACACATCCACCTGCCTCCCTCTGCAGAGATGAATGGCAGAAGGGATGGGAAGAGCTAACCTGGAGGTGGAGACAGCAAACATTAACCCTTCTGCAAACAGAGAGAGACAGGACAGGATGTCACTGCAAAGGGTGGAGAGAAGAGGCTCCCTGGGGGAATGGGGAGAGAAGGGACACTCCCCAGGGTTGGATCTCCCTGTTAATGCACAAACAAATCCTCTGACAGGAAATTTAAAGCAATTAAATTGCTGGGATGGGATTGGGATTGGGACAGGGAAGTACAGACAAGAGATAGCACAGGACACAGAAACAGGTGAGGAGAGATGACAACGGCAAGAGGCAGAGAGAAAAAGGGGAAGGAAGAGTGTATCCAATCCAATTCTCTGAACAGAATTGCCTGTGAAAAATACCTGAATGACATTTCTCCAGAAATAGTTTGATAAAGTGGTTACTGGAACTTAAAAGACAATTGCACTGATTTACACAGGAAAAGGCTGCTCATTCAGCACCTTTGCTAACTCCTCATCAGGCCTGGGTTTTTGCAATAAACTCCATTTCCATGATTGCTCTGGCTGAATCAGCCCCAGGCTGCCACCCATTGGAAAACCATTTCTGATGTTGTCCCTAAAATGATGCATACTTTCTATTCTTCACAGGGCACATTTTACTCCTAACAACCAAGTTTCCCCCTCCACTGCTATCTACGAGGTCTCCAAGAGGACATTGCAAGAAAAACACAGCACACTGAGACCAGCAAAAGCTGATTTTGGAGTGTTCAGTCTGTGAACATTTGACATTGCTCTTAAAAAGCTCCAATTGCTGCTCAAAGGTCTCCACAAAGGCTGTTTGCACCATCACAAGACTCTCAGCTGTGGATTTGCAGCCACCTCCTTGTGCACAGGATCTTGCTGATCTCAAGACTCAAACCTGAGAGCTCCTCCATGCTCAGAAATGGGGCCCTTCACCCACAGCCCAGAGGGAAGGAGAAGACAGGAGACAGCTTTTACTCATGGCAGCAAAGTGCCTCCAGTTTGTCTTTCATTTTAATGTTGTCTGCAGGGTGACAAAATTCCTTCTACCAACTCGTGGGGCTCCTGTCACCCCCACAGCCAGTGCCACCTCCCTGTCATCAGGGAAGTGAAACACAGTTCCCACCTCTGTGAGCACATCAGGTCTGCAGAGTAAGTTGTGTGTCTGTTTCAGTAAACAAAATTAAGGACAAAGTTTGTTTTTTAGGTCTAGTCTTAAAAAAATATATAAATATATGTTTTTAAACAATAAATCCATTAACAATAACTCAACATGCAGACACCCAAGTCCAAAGCAGACACAGGTAAAACTGCCTCCTCCTCCTGATGGCTACACCACAGCTGCCCACAAGTTTCATTTCATAGTAAAAGTTCTTCCAAACTTCCCCACGTCTGCAGCTCCTCACTAAAGGCATGAGAAACACCCCAGGGAGTTTTTCTTTCTGCTGCTGGTGAACTCAGCCAGCCCAGTCATGGTCTGCTCTTCCACCATGGGGACATGAACACAAAGCAAACCCTGCAAGGTTGAAGGTATTTGTTGTCAAATGGGTGTTCTTTTTGAAATCTCATGGTGCCTCAGGACCAGTTTGCATTTGTCCTCTGGAAAGCAAAGCAGAGAAAGCACACCAAGAGCCAGAAAGGGCAAGTCTCCTGCCAAATCAATCCACAGCCTTGGGTCACCTCTTTTCTCCCACTTCTCAATCTGGTAGGGATGTCAATCCCAAAAAAGCACTGGTAGGATCAAAAGGAGAAGCCAAAAGGTGAGAGAAGTTGGTAGCACCTTAAGGAAAAAGTAGAGAAAAAGGAATCCAGGAGTGGGAAAAGGAGGGGTTCCAACTGGCAAAGATACAGTGCTAGAAGGACAAAAAGACCAGTTAAAAGCAGCAAAAGCTGAAGTCATCTTAGAAAAGTGGCACTCTGACCAGTGATGTTCTGAGGATCTCTGAGGCCCGTGTGCTCTTTGAAGCAAGGGCTGTATTTTTGGTGTGTGTCTGGGCAGTGCCTGGCACCCGGGGCTGCTGAACTGACACAAAGAACAATGTGGAGGGTGTTTGCTCTGAGCATAGGGAAATGAAAATGAGGGAAGTGAGTAAAGGAAATTGTAAGGCTTCATGAAGGGGCAGCCTCCACAGATGAATTTCTACAGCTGCTCTCTGTGGGGAAAGGAAGAGAAGAATCAGAATGATCCAAATGCCAGAAAAATGCTGCCTGAAGGGAGTTGGCAAGGAAGGGAAATAATATCAAGGAGACACATTAGCAAATTTTTAATGCCAGTAATAGTGCCAAGTAGAATTGACTGCTTTCCTGCAGTTTGTGGCCAATCTGTATTTCCACATTGCTGCTTTTATCTGACCAGAATGTCTCTACCAACTAGAACATGGTTTTGTTTTGCTTTCTAAAGGAAAATAATTGGGGGGGAAACCACAAAAAATGCAGCCAGTGCTTACTCTCCGGATGTACTGTCTCTCATGCTGAAAATATATGGAGGAAAAACAAGAGAACAGAAAGATAAGATAGAGAGGACATGAAAACACAAGAGACCCACAAGAGCAGACCACAGCAAAGCACCATGCAGCAGGGGATGGGCCTCAGCAGCTACAGTCAAAAGCAGCTCTTGAGTAATAGCAAAAGTCACCTTCAGCCACGGGCACAGATCCCAGCAGCCTGGTTGGGCCTGTGCACCTGCCCAAACTGCCTCACTCCTTGTTTCTCCTCCTGCCATGACCCCACCAGGAAGGACTGCCATGGTTTATCCTTCAAGCTCAATGCCATTGCCTCTGTGCTTCTCTCTGCTTCTGAGATGATCTCTTTTCCTGTCCTTACTACTCTCCTAGTGCTGATGACACTCAGCAAGGCAATAAATCTGCCTCTCATGCCTCTGTCCATCCAACCACTCTGGGTCACTGGTTCTAGTGTCTCAGGCTGCAGGAAAGTAGGACCTGTTGCTGACCATGGAATGGCTGCTGCCTTTGCCTACAATATCAAGGTGCTGCTGGTATCTACATTAGAGTGCTTCAGGGGTGGGGATTCAACTGTGCAAAGGTGACACCAGTTGTGGAAATGTGGCCACCACTGCTTTTGTACCAAAACCACTGCCACTCGTGCTTGCAAAACAGAAGTAAGCTTAAGGCAGAAGCAAAAGATGGTTGGTGAGGACAACAGAAAATCTCTCCCCACAGCACCCTGAGAGATGCAAAGGGTTTGCACGGTGGCAGCTGTGTTGGTGACCACATCAAGACCAACCCTGTTGGGACACAGGATGTGGAGCTCAGCAGAAGAGCAACTGCAAAGACACAGCCTTTGCTCTCTGTGGCATCCTCATGCCACGTCCTCAGGATGTCAGTCCTCCTTTGCCAGTTCTGAGCCATTTCCATCTCCTCTCTTTGGAAATGCTCAGCATGTTCCAATGCCACTGCAAAGCCCCTTTGCACCTTCCCCCCACCCAGGTCCCAGCCCATATTCACCCAGGGACAAGAGAAACTGGAGTACTTACATTATACCAACTCTGGCTTTTCTGTAAGGACAAAATAAAAGAGAAGGATTAGTCAGCACAGAGATCTTAGGATCAAAAAGAAAGATGGACAAATTAGGTGCAATCTGGTTTGTATCATTAGCAAAGTGAAAGTGGGATTGAACAGAAGATTTCAAAGGTTTTCATAGTATGGTTTAACAGAGTTATTTCCAGATCCAGGAACAAAGAACAAATCCAGAAGCAACAGGAACAACAGGAAACGATTCAGGCTGAGGTGTGCATGTCCCCATGCATACCCCCCCATGCTGCAATCCTGCAGCTCAGCAGCACCCACCAGCCAGGGGAGCTCAGCACACACTGCCAGCCCCTGCTGCCAGAGGCTTCTCAGCCTCCCAGGTCTGCTGGCTGGGTTGCAAAAATCACATTGTGTCCAATGGACCCTCGAGGAAGCACCAGGAGGCAGGGACACAATTTTACTCACAAGCCATCAGGCTAAACTTTCAATAAGGTTTTGAATTTTCAAAGGGAGACAATTCTAGAGCCAGGAAAACTGCTGAAAAAAAATCACTAGAAACCTAAGGAAAAAAATGAAAAGCTGGGTCGTTGGGGTTTTTTTCAGAATTTCAGTCCACAGTGTTTTACATCATCTGCACATGTGATTTGTTTTGTCCTTATCATGGCATTTCAGATGGTTTGAGAGGACAGGCCACATGTCACACTGAAGCATATGGAAAAGCCAGCTCAGCTTGCAAAGTCACACTTGGCAATTTTCAGCTGGAGGTGAGAATTATCTGCACAGGGAGAGGAAGAAATAAGCTTCACACTCCCACACCAGCCAGGCTGCCTTTCCAATGTCAGAGCACTGAGCAGAACTGGAAGTAGAGGCATTTCCCCATTGTAGGGTGGGGATTTACCTGGGGGCAGTGAAGCTTGGGGCACTGCAGCCTTGCACCTCTGACAGTGCCTGTTGCTGGACACGTTGTGTGGCAGCCACACACAGTTGCCCCCAGCACTGGCACTTGAGGGAGTTGTGTCTCATGGTGACAAGGACAGAAGCAATACTGCACTGCATTTCTTTCTTTGAGGTCATCCTGCTTCTGACCTTGCACTGGGGATATTCTTCATAGCTTTATACTCAGTCTGGAATATGAAGGAGAACTGAGTGTTCTCCAACGTGAAGCAGAACCTGGGGAAATTCCCCTCAGCCAGTTAAGTTCACACTCACAGAAACACAAACACTACCTGCATGGGGGTAGCCCACAACACGACCAGTGTGCAGGATGTTTAGAAGAGAAAAGTAAGTGCAAAGTATCCATGAGATCAGGTTGGACCAGGGTTTTCTATGAAGACATGGGGCTACTCCCAATGTCCTTCCCTAGAGCTCCCTGCTCTCCATCTCCTGTGCTCCTTATATGCCACCACTCCAGTAAACAGCCTTCCTGGCACCTGAATCTCCTTCACAGAGCCAACGTTTCTGAAGGATCCCTTGCAATCTTGGGCATTTCTGCCAGTTTCTCTGCATTGGTCTCTGACAAAAACCCCCAAGAACAGCACATGCCACAGGCCAAAATACAAACGTTTCACATGAAAAGGTAAAACACCACTAAGGCCCTTCCCCAAATCCTGGGGAAAGGATATGAACTGAATACACAGTATGGCTCATCAACTCACCAGAGGAATTTCCTCTTACTTCCTACACTTTTCCATACCTGGCCATACCCTCCATTCATAAAGGGTCTGGTTGAAGTCATCCTTCTCTGGAAGTAGGACATGGAAAAGGCCTTATGCAATTCAGCCTATACTAAACAAAATCAGGGCAATTAATCTTAATCCTTGTACACACCACCTTGTGCTCAGGAGCACAGAGTTAAAGATGAAGTGATTTTCCTGCAGATTTGTTTTGCCATCTGTCTGCCTTAATGAGCAAAAGGCATAACTCAAATTCCTGGGGAAAAAAAACAATCATAATCAACCTATAATTGGCACAGACCAAACAGAAGCATTGCTGCGACTGTGCTGCTAAATCAGGGTGCACATGGTGTGATGTCAGCACACTGTGCTGGGATTTCATTCCCCTCTGCTGCATTAATCGCATTTAACTCTTTTTTTTCCCCCCTTACATTTGAATTTCCTCAGATCACAGCTCCTCTGTAGCACAGCTCTGCAGCTCCTCCTTCCTTAGGCTCCTCCACACAACTCTGCTGACACCTACACCTCAGCTTTTGCCTCCACCAAGTATTCTAAGCATGAGGAGATTGCTTGTCCCAGTCCCCTCTTTTGCAGGGACAACAGACTGCAGGAAGTCCCCAAGGAATGGGGACTGAGTCCTTAAGCCTCTCTTCAATTTTATTGACCCTTTATTTTTTTAACTCACTGAGAATCAGAAAATAGGGGGATGCAAACAGTGAAAATGAAGAGATAGTTTAATGGAGGGAGGAAAGAAAGAAAAAGGAAAAACATATTCTTACTTTGAGCAGGTTAAGTCTGTCATACTGGAAAAAGAAACCATAAGCATTAGAACTGAAAAGAGAAAATAAATAAGTAACAGAGGAATGGAGCAGCACACAGAAGTGGAAAAGAGGTAACTGATTTGCAGAGGAAATACTACAGGAGCAGATACCAGAGCTCACAATTACATGGTGGCTGAAAGCAGGAAGAACTTAGGAGAACTTGAGGAAGGTGAAAAATGTTTGTTTGTTTTCTCAGAGCCTGTAATTAATAATGGTGTTGCCTCTAAATCTGCATGGGCTAATGATCTCACAGCTGCACACCCTGCTGTGGAAGGTTGCAGCTTTCCAGTGCAGGTGGGAAGCAGTGGGTCACTGCTAACCTGATGGGCCACAGAATTTCCCACCTTTCAGCATTCCTGGGAGCAGGATCACAGCTCACTCCTACACATTACTGCTTCCAGGGGAGTGGAAACCTTTTGCCAAGTGAAGAACATGCCACAGAGCTCTAGAAATACCCTTAAGTCTATTTTACAATGGGGGAAATAGAGGCACAGGACCAAGGTGAGGGCAGAGCTCAGAAGGGATGCCAGAGCCCCTTCTCCTGACCTGTGTACTTCCCAAACCCATGCTGGTCACCTGGCTTCTGGATGCTCATGGCCAAATAACTGATGAAATTTCTTCCCAGACCCCTCACCCCCATATGAAACAACCAGACTTTCATGACCTACTACCTAAAGGAGAGCTATACCATCCAGTGGGACAGGTAAATGAGCAGACACAGCCAAGCCCTTCTCACAGTAGCACACTGGAGGGACAAGGTGCAACAGTCAGAAGCTGCAGTAAGGGAAATTGTCTTGGGTTAGAAGAAAAAAGCCTGTTCACAGCAGGAGTGGTTAAGCACTGGAGCAGGGATTTGACAAGGCTGTGAGATCCCCATGCCTAGAGGATTGCAAAATGTGGCTGGTGAAGACTTCAGAGCAACCTGATCTAACCACACCAGCCCTGCTTGGAGCAGGGGCTTGGACTAAAGACCTGCTGAGGTCCCTTCTGCCCTCAACTGTTCTACAGTCTCCAGGGTCTACCTCAAAATTCACCTTTTCCCCTAACCTGAATGTATCCTCAGAGTTGATTATCAGTTAAAGACAGTGGGAAGGGTTTGCAAGGGAGAGGAAATAACTTTTATCCTTGGGCAAGAGCAAAAGAGTTAAAAGCACATATTTCATTGTTGGCTGCCAGCAAAAAGGGTGGGTTTTGGTGGGGTTTTTTTCTGAGTTCAGAAAGCTGTTCCAGAAGCAGCAGTGTTTTCCAGTAAAAGCTTAAGGCTGACACAGGTCCATGGGTGGTTCAGTCCATGCCCCACTGGTGGGCAGCAGGAGAAAGGAAGCTCCAAAAGCGGTTTCTTCCAGGTGAAACCCAGTGCTTAAAAACTCCTGGTGAAGCGCTCCCTCTGATGGCAACACTGCAGCACGGCAAGGAACACAACAGGGAAGGGGGCAAAGGGACTTCAAGCAGATCTGTCAGCGATTGTACAAACACAGCATCAAACTCATGGGCTCAAGCTGCTCCATTTCATTAGCGAGACAGGTTGGAAAATGAGACCATCTGTCTTGCAGAAGACAGGTGGGGAGAGGAGAAGAGGCTGAGAAAGGAGATTTTTAAATCTTCGTGCTTAAGTTCTTTGTTCCTAACCTCTCCCTGTCTTGAGCAGACACCATCACCATCTGTATGGGGAGAACTGGGGCTGATAATGCCTGAGATACCTCACGTGTACCAGAGAAAGTCACCTGTGGAGCACGGAGAAGAAGTTGAGCCTTCACGGTGCTTTAGGCTCCCCCCGTGCACAGGCTGTGGGGTAGCAGGGCTGGTGGAGGTCACAGCCAGGATCCTCTCCCCCTGCTCCACACACTGGAACCCATCTGAGCTGCACTGCCCTCTTGCTTCTCCAGTTTTCTTAAGAGTTGTTGGCTTTTGTCTCTCAGAAAAGCAAGGGGCTGGCTGCCCGGACTCCTCAGGACCACTGCACATACATTTTACACACACATCCCTGTCTACCAATGTTCTTCCCACCAGTTCCTCTCCTCAAGAAGCTCTCCACAGCTTAGGTCAAGCCCTTCCAAGCCCAGCTGTCACCTGCCCTGACCCACACACCTCCACTCACCAGCAGCCCTTTCAGGACTCTCTGCTACTCCAGACCTGCATTTTCCATAGGACTCCTTTCTCACCTCACCTGAGACATCAGGCCCACAGACCTTCTCTGTACCCAAGCTACAGTTACCAAGCAAAAGACAATCTGTCTAAACAAAGACATAAGTAAGCTTCCAGCAGACAGCAGCAATCATGGAAGTTCAGGCTGGTTACAAGAGTCATTATGACCAAGGAAAAAAGCCAACACTGCATATTAAAAAGCTCCCTGAGAACTTGTCTAGAACTAAATCTAAAACATCACCCAGGGAAAGGTCAAGGTATTGATTTCATGGATTATGAAGCCACCCAAGCCATTCTGGTGTTAACCTTACGTGTACGCATGTGGAAATGCCAGCAGCCTGGCACTCTGTCCCAAAAAGCATCCCATCTGCATTTCTGAGGTGTCCACTCTTCTGAAGGTAGCAGAGAGACTTGAGATCCAACCTCAGAGGAGCTTATCTCCAATCCAAGCACCCACAGGGGGATCTCCTTCAGACTTTCAAAGCGAGCCCATGAATTCTCACAATTCATGTAGGACAGGTCTGTTCTAACAGGTTTAAGCTGGGTTCATTTGAAATCACTGATCTTTAATATTTACATCACACAGGGCAGCGTGCAGGGTAGGAAGCTGGGATCACTGGCCACCAGGCTACTATTCATCATAAAAAGCAGGCAAGAAGTGATGATGAACAACTCTTGTTGATGAAAGGCATAAAGAAGAGAGGGAAGAGAAGGGGTTTGGGAACTGATCAGCCTACCAAAGCCAGCAGATTTATCCCTGCAAAGGCAGCAGCTCACATCAAGGGGGAGGGAAAGCAAACCTTAAAACAAGGACTAAAATTGGATGGAAGTAATTGAAGGAGTGTGATGAACGGGCCAGTTCTCACACCATGTGAGCAAATATTAATAAGATGCCAGTGATAGAAGTGAAACCAGCTTCTCAGCTACAGGCATGGGACTGGGCTCTTGCTGACATTCTCAGAGCTGCACCAGGAGAATGCCTTGCTGGGATCACCACTCAGCACCATGGGGAGGGTTTCTGAGTGGTGGGACAATTCTACAGTGGGGGACAGGAGAGAAAAAAGAAGGCTTACTTTGGAGAGGCGCTTGTGTGACTTAATCGGAGAGAGAGCATGCAGGAATGAAGAGAGAGAAATTAAGGAAAGAAGAAAAATTACCTGGCAGGTCAAGAGAAGGAAAACCCCCAAACCCAACAGAAAGCATTATATCCCCCCCCCCATTCCTCATGAAAAGCACCAGGAATTAAAGTCAAGCTACAGTAGTCACTATGTTGGTAAAGATCACACTTCCGTAGCCTTAAAGCACAGCACGTTGTGGGCCAGGGCAATGCAACCCATCTCTGTAATTCCCCCTGACCAAGGACACCATTTCCCTGGCAGAGGGTCCCCAGCATGGCTACAAACACAGGGTGCCCTGAATCCTGCCTGTCCTCATCTGCTTGGCTTTCTTTTGGGGACAGACTGCTGGCACCATCACCCCTGAGGGTGTCACCCAGCTCTGTTGCCCTGGGGCAGCGTTTGTAGGTCACTGCGTGAACAGGAAGAACTTCTGACCTCAATGGCAACCTCAGAACTGACAGATCTCAAATGATTCATCTCAAAAAACCCCTCAACCTCTCGTTTGAACTCACATACTCCCCCCTTAGTGGTGAGGGATCTGTTCAGCCCAGTGAACGTGGACCAGTGAATCCTGCTTCCTATGCTGACAGAGGCCACAAAGGGGAGGGGATGAAGAATTCTTTCAGCAATAAATCAGGCAAAGATCTAACAACTCATTTCACACAAGCCATCAGAATTATGCCTGTGGCACTTCAAAATACTTCACTTCAAAATACTTCACTTCAAAAATCTGGAGCACCACAAGTGGCTCCTGACAGCTTCTACTACACCACTGACAGCAGGGTTATGTTCAAAGGGCATGTTTGGCTCTCAAGACCCTCATGTCTGTCTCACCAGGTCCCACTGCTCACAGAGAAACAAGAGTCCCCAAACCTGAAACCCTGTTCCTCAGAAGGGTCTTCCTCAGCAAAGACAAGGCTGTTTCTAATGTGGTCAAAAGCCAAAATACCTTTCTAGGGAAAAATATCATCTACCTTGGCCAAGGTGGTCACAATATTGTACCGACTGGAGGCAACATGCAGAGGACTGGCAAACTCATTCTGTACACCTTGAACCTCATCTCAACTCAGGGCTTAGACAGGACTGGAGAAGTGCATGAGTCCTTCACAGGCTGGCTGCTCCATAACCCTTCATGATCCAGATGCTAAAAAATCAACTGCCACAGCTGATTGCCAAGGTGTTTCTCAAAGCCACAGAACCTCCCAAGGCAACAGGGTCTTGCCTGCCAAAAGCTGAGCCTGCACCAGCCCTTGTGGAGCTGCAGGACCAGCTCTCGTGGAGCTGCAGGACCAGCCCTCGTGGAGCTGTAGGACCAGCCATCAGCAGCTCACGGCCTCAGGCTGCTGGAAGGAGCCAAAGAACAGCCTACGACCTGGCTCCAGTGAGAGGAAATTTCAGCAGTAGGACTGGGGAGGATTAAGGAGTTAGCCAGAGGGGAAAAAAAAAGGCAGAGAGCCAAGGCAGAGTCACAGTTAGAGAGTTCGGAGCTGGGCACACGTGCACCTCTTGCCCAAAGCCATTTGCTGGCTCCTCACCTTGGAGTTCTTGGCGCCGCTGCGGCCTGACTGGGAGGAACAGCTGCGCTGCACCCCCTGCTCCGGCGTGGAGGGGGATTTGTCTGAGGAGTGGTCGGAGCCCTTCTCCACCATCGTGTCTCCCTGGGGGTCCTGCGGGGTCGGGGAGCGGGAGCGCTTGCGCAGGATGGGGGAGCAGGCGGGCGTGCTGCGGTTGGAGTTACTGGCAGTGCTGCAGGGAGAGAGAGACAGCAGGTTAGTGGGCAGGTCCCGCTGGAGCCTGGAGGGACAGCATCACTCCTGGGATTCTGCACTAGCACAGCAGACACATCAGGCTTCCTGAAGCAAAGCACCCCATGCCACACTTGTAAAATCAGGCAGTTCTCCCCTAGCAGTGGCAGAGGGACTGACAAGGGTCTGCTGGTGTCTCTCTCCACCCACTCTTCAACTCATCTCTCCGCAGATAAATGCCTACGAGAATGAACTCATTCTCTCCTGGCTGCTCTGAGAGATTAAAATGACAGCCTGAGCTTAGAAACCCTAAACTTGAGCTCAAGAATGAGGAAGAAGTCAAGAGTGTTCTCCACACAGTCCCACTCTGTCCCTCCTTTGTTTTATTTCACCAAGTGTAACTCTTCTCAACAGGAAGCACAAAAATGGAATAATATTTTTTAGGAAATACTCCATCAAAGATCATCAAAAAAGCTGGGGCACTGGGAGGGAGTCATGGTGACAGACAATGCAGTCACGATTTCCTGTGTCAAATCATCCTTTCCCACACCAGTTAAGAGTTGGGCATAAAAATGTTTTGATATAGCATCAATACTTTCATGAGATAAAAAAAGAAATTTCCCTTTCAGAATGGGGAAAACCAAGACCTTAAAGAGTTTTATGGAAATTATGAAACATTTGGGGGAATGGAACCTCTCAGCCCATATTTTCAGCAAATGGCCTAACACCTAAATACATATTTATACAGCACAGGAAAACCCAGATTTCCTCACTGTTCCTTCTCTTTTGATGCCTCTTCTTCCTGCCAGACTCCTCAGAATCCCACACACTACATTCATTTCCCCCCATGTAACTCATTTCCTTCAGCACTCAAATTCATTTATGACCAGCCCAAACATCTCCAAGGCCTGTCCAGCTGGTACTGGTCAACTCTGCAACCTGCAGGTTACACTGGGACCTGGGCTGAGGAAGGATCAGCTTGGTCATGCTGAGTTGTACCCTGTTCTGGGCATTAGACAGGTCCCATATGAGCAACAGAAGAGCAGGCAACAGAAGAAGGATGAGGGAATGACAACTGAAAGGTATTGAATTAAAGAAGCCAGTGCAGTCAAACTCTTAAGATGTAATTATATATAGCCAACTGAAGTTTGCTTCTTAATATCGGATGTACAGTGAGGTACTTAAAATGGATCATTTCATTTCTGGAAAGCTGAACACGTGCCTGAGCCTCATTAATTCTCAAATAAAAATCACATGCACCTCTTAGATCTGAAGATACAAAAATCATTTTATAAATGTTAGCAGATATGGGTAGATAATATAATACACCCCTCCTAATCAGGATTAGTTTGCTTTGGTTTAGTACTGGATGAACTGGTCTCAGAAATTATCCTCTATTTGCTCACTGTATGTGTCAACACACAAGTGATGAAACTTTCCTGAAACAATTTGCAGAAAGCACACAACAAAGTTGCTTATATAAATATTAACAGAATTGAATGTCACACTCAGGCACACAAGGAGCTTGCAACTGACAAGAACAATGAGATGGCACTTTGCAGAAAACTCTTAGAGTATATTTTCAAGAACATAAAGTGTGGAAATTCATCTGGATAATGAACAGGCTAGAGAAAAAGGGTTTACAAAATGCTCTGTAAGCAGGAAGAAAGATGGATTAAATTACACACTCTGATACTTATTTCTACTTAACAGACTGAGAATCACAGAGATATAGAATAATAAAAAGCTGCTTGCTCCAATGCCACATGAACCCCAAGTTAGCTCCAGTGTGAAGACCAGCAGAGTAATTACCCCCTTAGCTGCTTCTTCACAGGCCACCCCTAAGAATGGCACATCTCAGGAGTGAAACACACCAAGAGCACTCTGCATCCTCCCTTCCCTGGGCAAGACACAAGTGTACTCAATACTAACTACATGTACAGCACAACTGCAGCATTGACCAAGCTTTAATCCCTCCCAAATCACTTTTGAAACCAAGCAAAAGACTGAGCAAAAGACCTGGAGCATCTCCCCAGCAGTACTGCCTGCAACAGTTTGTGGGCATCACCAGGTAAAATTATTATGGCATTCTTAGCTTATTGAAATGTACAAAAGTAATGGGTTTCATAGAATGGTTTGGGTTGGAAAGGGACCTTTAAAGAACATCTAGTTCCAACCCCTGTGCATGGGTGGGGACTCCTCCCACTGCCAAGTCTGTTTCTTCACAGCCTTTCAGCTGATCCAGTTAAAGTGGGTATTTCACATTTTTTGTTCCCCTGCTGCTACTTCCGGCTAAGCCCAAGCTGTGCACAGCTCTTCAGTTGCACCTAATGTACATGTTGCTGTCAGCCACACATGTGCAGAAGGTGCTGGGCAAATGGTATTCAGATCTGAAGTTTCCCAGCAATGCTCCCAGAAATGGAAATGGTTTTGAATTGCCATTCCTATGATTAAGAGCAGCATCACTGCTGCTCGTGCTGTGTTATTGCTTATAAATGTCCTAAATCTTGCCCCCAGCATGCTTGATTCAACACAAACTGGTTTATGCCAGAGGTCTCCAGAAACACAAGGTGAGAATGTGAAGCCAGTGTTCCCAAGTCACATACCACTGCACTTCATTTGTTTGAACAGATGTACCCAGGTTTGTCCCACAGCTCAACACAACCCGAGTTTCATGCACAGCCCCCTTCTCATTTTCAGTTCATATGAGTCCATACCCCTCAGTTTCACTTTTGAGTTTCAGCATCAAGCCTCTCTATAAAGACCAAATCAAATTCAGGCAAGGTTCTGCTTGCTTTCAGGTTACAGTTCCAAAGGAGTAGAGAGTTTTTACAGCTTCTAAAGTTAAGCACAAAGTAACCAGTTCAAAACCAGGACACAGCTGTGCCATGTGCCTCTGAAACTCGAGTGGAATCTGCTAAAAAGTTTGGTACTGTTACTGAACTTGTACTCAAAAAAAGAAATGACAGAAATTTCCCCTTTTGCAGACTGCCATAAATATATTAATACTAGTCCCGGTATAAACTCACTCACAGATTTGTTCTCAGTTTTCACACTCTAAGCACACACGTGCTCCAGAACTGGCTCAGTGTGCAGGCCAAACCAAGCTCATCACCTGAGGTCTTAAACAGCACCTCAGGTGGGTTTTTTAGTCAGGGCCAAGTAAACCACACTCCTGCAGCCACAGAGGAGCAACATCAGCACTAACTAGCTTCCAGCAGGCATGGATATGTTTGCCCAGGCTCGGGTCACACTACCATAGCCCTACGTTTTGATGCCAGCTCTGCCAAGCACAGTCTCAGGCAGACTCTGGCCCCCAGTTTGTTTTCCAGTCACTTGGCATCTCTAGCATGCTTTGAAAAACTAAATCCATCCATGTATATTGTGTTAAGTAATGACGGATCATCACCTTTGCAGAGAGAGGGGGGAAATGATATCTTCAAGGGAGCCTTCTTAGGCTCTCCCTTAAGTCAGTGGCAGAGAGCTGATCAGACTCAGGAGGTCTGAGTCCACCTCAGACTATCTGAGGACTGAGCAATGCTAAATCTTTCTCACACGAAGGACTCCATGGGTGCATAAACACCAAAAAAACATGAGAAGTCTGTTCATTTAGCCTTTCACCTCTACCACAGTGAGGATGGGCACAAAACCCCACAAGCCTGCAGCTCTGTCCCACTCACTGCCCCTCCAGGCTCTCGCTGCTCCTGCTCAGCCCCTGAAGTTTGAATCCAACCCAAGGCACAGCCATGACGAACGCTTTCTGCAGTTGCCATAGTGACCAAGGCCTACAATTGAACCAGGAATAAACGCCTGAAATGCCAAAACGGCTTGACCCACTTTGAAAAAAAAATAATAGTAATAAATAATGCTTTACAGACCTAATTGAGCAGAGCACATTCAGGGCCTCACGTGCCCCTGCAGTTCAGCCTTCAGTAGATGCAACAGATTAAGCCATGGACAGAACACAAACAAGGCCACCTAAGCAGCAGCCCAAGGTGAAACCCCCACAGGAAAGCACAGAAGGCAGAGGAGGACTTCTGGGTTTATATTCATACTGTGTTCAAGATAAACACCTCGTCTTAGGATCGGAGCTGCAGTAAAACTAACAGGAGTAAGTGTGACACAGGTAGGAAGGGGCCAAACTCCGTTCAGTCCCATAAAGGACAAGCCTCTGCATCTGGAGCAGCCAAGTGAAGAAGAGAGCTTGACTTTAGGTGGTGGAAAAAGAATGAACACTTGGCAACGTGTGGACAAGCTACCTGGCCACACCCCACCCTGGACACTCCACAAAGCAAGGACACAAGGCAAGACATGAAGAGGCTAAACTTCCTCCAACAGAGTACTGCCTGCAAAGATTTGGACCAGCCTGTGAACAGAGACTTCAGCAAGCTGTAGATTTTGGCAAAGGCTACAGTCTGTGCTCCACAAGGTATTCCTGGGATTCTTAGAGCTGTGAAGGAGCCCTGAGGACTCTCTGCAACGTTCTAATGGAGAACCCAAGAAGAAACGTGACTTTGTTAGTCTGTTCAATAAATTCTTTATGACTGACATTCAGGCAGTCCTGATTTGTCATGAAAGTCTTTCCATCCTGTGAGATTTTCTGAAATAACCACTCTCTTGCCACTACAACACAGCCACCCCTGAGCTTCAGACAAGCACTCTCCAGCAGTTCCTTCGAAACCACACATGCCCCAGCAGGCACCCTCCAGACACACTGTCACAGCACCCACAGCTACACCACAACAGCAGCTTGTTGTTCTCCTCCCAGGTGGTGATACACCCAGCAAAGCCATTGCAATCTGACAGTGGCAGGATGTGAAATAGAATTTAGGCAGAAGTAATCACTGTGTTACAAAGAGTATCAAAGGATTTGTAACAATGAGAGCAGCTCATCTAAACAAGTGGCATCTTCAGACACAAAATGCTCCTCCCCACCTTGGTTGTGAGCAACAGCTTCTCAGCTGGCAGAAACAGATCAAGGACTGCATTTCCTGCAGTTTATTTCTAAACCCCTTGGACTTCCTGAAGAAAGTCCTGATCAGTAAAGCCAATTGGCAGCCCCCAAATCCACCACAGCTCTCAAAAGAACTTCCTTTACAAGAGTGAGGCTGCTGAAGTTGCTCACATCTCCCTGCAGCCCATAATACCAATCTGAGAGCAAGCTCTTCCAGGCCCAAAACTGGGGTTACTGACAGCATTGCTACTGTTGGGTTTCATTCTGGAAAGTGCTGAACCCCAAACCAGCAAAGAACTTCAGCACGTGTTTAACTGTCTCTGTTGATCCACTATGGGCTGTGCAACCAAAGTCAAGGCTTACCTGCTTTCCTAAACAAGAATGCAGGAAGTCCTCAAGTATAAAACAGAACTCTACTGATAAATTCTTGAAAAGAGCAGAAAGAGGCCAAGAAGGCACCTCAAGCCTGACTCTAATGCAAAAAGAGTTAATTCTCCTCAGAAACAGCTAATAATGGGGTTAATCAGACGCCTACAAAGATACTTTTCTGTGATACAATCTGACATCAGTGGAAAAAGATGAGATTCAGAAACTCATTATGCATTTTACAGAACTGCAAGCAGATGGTAACAACTTGTGGTCATCACCAACCTACATTCACTCCAAACTGATAATCCAAGAATGAAAACCTCCATGTATCCTTAAGCAATTCCCTGGGTTTGCCATGGCTCTAAAAACAATAACAAAATCCTACACTTTTATCTCTGGCTAAAAAAACATGAAAAAGAAAGCATTAAATTAGAAAACAGTGTCACCTCTAGGGCTGCACAGAAACTGAGCAGTGTTTGATGACAATTGCTTTAAAAACAATAGTAAGGATAACATACTTCCTGTATGTTTTCAAACAACTAGTTTTTAACAGAGAAGTCCATCCCTGACAAAGTTTTCCTCTGAGGATTTTGACATTTCACAGAATAGTGTTCTCCTCCTGTGACATTTAATAGCACGTTTACATATTCATGAGATACAATTAATGCCATTATTATGCTTCAGAGGATTAGCAAATCACTGCAAGCCTCAGGAAAGAATTTGCCTTCTGCCCATAGCCAGCACTGCAAGGTTGGTGCAATGTATTATTAACAATGTCATTGTCTTTCTCTGAATCATCTGATACTGGTTACCACTAGAGACAGACTATCAAGTCTGATGGACAAATGGTCTGGTATCTTGCAGAAACCCCACTGGGCTGTGTTTGAAACAATCCCTCCATCACTCCCTTCCTACACAGAGTTATTGCAAAAAATCCTGAGGAAAAAAAAAAAAAAAGTTGGAAAATGCTTTTAAAATAGAACAAGGCAGATCTTAGTAAAACTGTCAGATAATGCAACATTCATCATTTAGAATGGATCATTAATCTGCAGAGAGCCATCATGTGTCCTAAATCACACACTAAACCCCCTCCATCACTCAGAAATTAAGATAATTCTATTTGCTCCAAAGGAAGACAAACCACATGGAACAAAGTATGATGGAAAATACAATGAAGTCTGGGAAGCGACAAAGGGGAAATAATGCAAAATGAGAATTTCACATCCCTCTGCAGCTGACAGCACATCTGTTTCAGCCACAGCCCCAACATGGTCACTTGCAGGTTCCAGTCTGGGGCTGCACTTCCAAAAAAAAAAAGGAAGGTCTCACACAGGAAGGAAGGCTCTTTGTTCCCTCTCCTGCTCACCACAACCCCAATGGCTCTTGTCAATAACAGCAAGAACTGCAGCATCTGGTGCTGCCTTCAAAATCTCAGAGCCTGGAACGTGGGACAGAACAGAGCTCACAACTCTTGGTTAAAAAAACAACCACAATCATGAAGGACACTGTTAAGCCATCTCTGATGTGAAGAGAAGTTTTCAAACTTGACAGCTCAAAGAATAAAAATAAAATCAAAATAAATCCAAGCAGGTTTCTTTTAAACCTCATTATTTCCAAGCTGACATCAGTATGCCAATGGTTTGGAGACACAATGCTGCTGCCACAGCAACCTATGTGCACCATATTCAGTGGGAAAATGAAATATAGCACTACATAGCTGGGGATAAAGACCCATGCTCCTTTTTTTGATGAGAGCAAAGACGAGACACAACTCATAAATTACGTTAAAAAGAACATTCCTCCTTTCTGCCCATCTCCTGCTATAACTTCAGCAAGGCTATGAGCATCCCAGGACTTTATGCCCAGCACAGGTAGCCCCCTGAACACATTCCAATCTTGTGCCAGGGGTTTTATAAAGATTATACATCTAATGAAGCTTCACACAACACCTTATCAGTGATAAAGTGGGGGTGGACAGGGATATTGTGTATCCCTGGAGCAGAAGGCAAAGCTTTCAACAAATCAATGGAAGACACTGATCTTCAAAAGCTGGTATCAAATTGATTTCTTCTGCTCATCCCTTGGTGTTTCATCCCTTTACCACTCTGAAAACAACACAATGATTTCATGTCCCCTCACCCTGATATCCCCCATACCTCTCTCCTTTGCTCTAACCATGCAGCAGCTGTCCAGCTGGAAGTTAAAAATAAAGAGGGCCAAGAGATGCAGCCAATACTGGGAAGAGCCAGAGACCCCCAGTGCAAGACTCACACACAATCCTTTGTCCAGAGGACCTGGTTCAGGCTTGTCCCCCCCACATAGCATGTTCTCTCTTGCTTTATACAGCTTTCTGGTTGTCACTGGCACAGGGGGCTTCCCTTGGCAGAAGGTTGGGCATTCAGTTATTGCACTGATGTCAAATGTCCCTCTGAGACTCATCTTGGTGAAGCAAGGCAACAGGAATGTCTCATCTTTACTAAACCAGTGATTTCCATGATGAACAGGCCAATGCTAGTCACCAGTAATCTAAGAACAAGATATTTTTTTACTGAATAGAGATTCATCAGGTTCTCACAGCCTGTAAACACAGACACTGCACTAAGTCTTCATTTCCTACTGGGGAAAATAAAAGGAAAAAAGCCACCTGTACAGACTGTGGAGAGCAGCCTGCAAAAGCTGCACAAAACCAATTCTGTCTCTCCCCATCATTGCAAATACATAAACACGGAGAGGAATGCAAGGCAGAAGCAAGACATCAGTGGGCATGCCCCGAGCCCTTTGAGCAGCACCAGAGCACATGAGCAAACAAATAAACCCTATTTCTGCAGCAGCTGCCCCGCTGTGACGCATCCCAGCTCATCCCCTTCCACCCCCCCCTGCCTCTCTCCGGGTACCCAGATGTTATGGGAGCAGTTGCTGCCCCTTCGGGGATGGGGGATGGGGGAGACAGGAGGCGTGAAGGGAAAAAGGAGGAGGGGTGAGGGGGATGAAAGCTGGGAAAAAAAACCCCAGATTTGCTCATCGGTGGTTTCAAACAATCGAAACGGCTGCTTTAGCAATTCCAGGGCAGGAGAGCTGGGCACGTGCGTGGGGGGGGAACAAGGAGCCGGGCTGGGGAAGGGGAAAGGCACGAGCATCCCCGCAACGTGATGTCACCCCGGCTGCTTTCAAGTCCCCCGAACAGAAAGGAGCAGCAGCAGCAGCAACAACCAACATGGACTCCAGATTTAATCTGCCTTGAAAGCGTCTGTCTGGGCGGGTGGAGCCGCCGGGCAGCCCCGGGCACACGCACAGCCCGGGCA
>NW_009954181.1:1959641-1977306 GCF_000747805.2 Chaetura pelagica
CACACACACACAGAGGGGCCAGGAAGGGAGGCACGGGCAGAAGGGCCGGGAGAGCCACACTAACCTGGTAGCCATTAGGGAGCAGCTGAGGGTTCATTCATTCGTGCGGGGCAGCGGGGCGGGCTCAGCGCGGGCACCGCGGCACGGGCACCATGGCACGGCCCTGCCCGGCAGCCCGGGCTGCTCAGGGGCACCCTCAGCCCCCTCTCTCAGCCTCCCGGCACGGGGCTGGGGCTCCTGCCATGCTCCTGCCTGCTGCTGCTCTCCAACGCTTTCACACCCGCTCACGCTCGCACACACGCGTGCGCGCACGCACACCCAGCCCGTGGGCTGCTGCTTTACATAATGCAACCCCCTGCCTGCCTTCAGCTTTCACGTTTGCCAGAGGAAAGAGGGGGGGAAGGGAGCTCCTGCGATTTTTTTTCCGAGGTCCCCCTGGTTCTGTCTGTCGCTTCTGGATGCTCAGCCCGGCAGAGCCTGAGGGCTGGGATCCTACAGGTTGAAAAATCACACTCACCCTCCCCGGGTACACACCAGAAAGTCTGGAAACCTGTAAACATGTCAATGCAAGAACAGTCAGGAGAATTAAACCCCAAATAACTGGGAAACTAGATTATCCAAACTGAATTAAACACTGTGAGGACACGCTCACTCAGAATTCAGGTGACCTCAGTGCAACTTAGTTTACTTCATCTAGGAAGCTAATTTGGTTTCATTTTTCATACCTATCCATGTGCAAACAGGCCTGGGATTTTTAAGAAAATCTTGTCAAGCAAAGTTTACAGCCCTCCAGCATTATTAGTCAAGGGTGTTTCTTTGGGGGACACACACACTGCATCCCTGCACACCTGCCCATGGACATCTTTGTGCCACAACACAGAGAAGGGCTTCAGTCCCTCTCAAGGGCTCTCACAGTACAATATCAGCTACACAGGCTGAAGGATGAAAAAGAAGACAGTAAAACAATCAATTAACTTGCACTTTTCCTTCCAGTATATGGAAACAAACCTTGTCTGTGCAAGGAACTAGTGTGGAGCTGAGCTGGGACAGCTCCCTGTACCAACAGCCTTGATTTGAAGCACAAGTGGAAGTACTCCAGGTTATTCTAAGGCTTTCAGTGTGAATTAACTTTCCAGAAGAGACCTGCCCTGAACAGGTCCCACAGAAGCTCCTGTACCAGTGTGGCTGTGATAGTTTGAAAATGCCCAACTTCTGTTTCACTCCTGCTCCTCAGCAGTCTCTTCAGGCTGGATTCACATCGCCCGCCTTAGATGTTTATTTTCAGATTTCCCTGTGATGTCAGTGCAGCCAGGCAGGCCACTCCAGAACATCATTCACAGTGCCTAACTCAGGAGTCTGACCACAGCCAAATGGAGATGCTGCCAATGACCCCCTCAGGGACTTACTGCTCCCCAGTGGTAACAGAAGGAGATGTGCTTAAAGTGATGTAAGGACACATCACTCTGCCCTGCACTTTCTCTTGTTGCCTTCTACCCACCCCCTACACAGGGCTGACCCTTCTCTCTCCTCGTTAGAATCAGTCACAGTTTGCAGTGCCAATGTCCCCAAAGAACATCTTTCCAAAAGGCTGATTATCCCTCCTCTCACTGCCATCAAAACCAGTGGGAGCAGGAGGTGTCTGCTCTGAAGGAGCAGTGTTCTGCACCAGCAGGCTCGTGCCACTGTGCAATTCCAGTCTTGCACTTGATTATAACTGGAAAACACTACCCCCATGCACGCCTTGATCAGGCTGGTACAACAGCACCATCATCTTTTGCATGTTACTCAAAGAATTCACAGAGATGCACATGGGTTCACTGTGTATATCCCAGTAATTAAATAAACACACTGCTCCAGTAAGAGATCTGACAACCTGATGTCAATTTTGTGGTATCTTTCTTGTGATCAAGCTTCTTTGTTCACAGGGCTGCTAATCACAAGCATCTAAAACACAGATGCTTTCTTTCACCCCAAACGTACCCTTGGTGTCCAAAATCTAATTTCACAATATTAAACATGGGTTTTACTCCTCTAATTCCATTAGCACACATTTGTTTAGGGTTTAAATCACAAGTCCCATAAGGATGGAGCTTTCTTCTTTATGCCTCTAATAGGAGAAGCTGTAAAGCTAAGTAACAACTGGCCAAATCCCAGCCCATCTTGTCCTCACACACACTGACCCTCTGCCAACACAGAACTCTATTAAGTTTGCAATGCCTCCTCCTCAAGACTTCAATCTTCAATTTATTTGACCACATCTCAGTGTTTAAGGGTAAACTTGGTGTGTTCTGCAACCAGAGAAATCCATATGCAGTAGTCTTGTGGCCCATGGAAGTATTTATCCAATACAAACCCAAGCATGAACTACAGCAAAACCTCATTATCCAGCCAGAAAAGCCAAGGGGATCAGCAGAGCCACTCAAACTTGCACCTTGACTTCTCATTTTCATACGTGACCTTTAAGAGGCTCAAATGCTTACAAAAGTTGGTGAATTTACAGACAGGTTTAAGGAAAATGGCAAGTAACAAACAGACCTTCCTATTCCCTGTGTCAAGTGCACTGGGAGCTCCATATCCAAGGATGGTGTGACTCCTGAAATGCTACATGTAGGACTGAATCTAGTTTCAAAGCAGGAGCAATGTGGATAAACTGGACACGGTTCAGCTAAGAGCAACAAAGAATAACAGACAGTGGCACTGGATCCACTCAACACAGACTGGAGGTCAAGGAATGACAAGCTTTAAATGAGCACCTGGACCACCAGTTGGATGATGCTGGGTGCCAGATGAGAGTGCAGCACTACCAAGTGCTGAAAGCTGAAGCTTGGCAAGTTCTGTCTAGACAGGAGTGATGCACTTTTGGAAGTAAACAAAACTAACCACTGTAACTAATTCTAGGTTAGATTATCCATCTGTGCCAAACAATATTATGCAAGGCTGGTGTTTTCCTAAATACTGTTCTGTACTTGAACCAGAATCCATTCAGGCAGGCCTCATGCCTTGCATCTGACAGGGCTTACAAGAGATATCTGAATGGTCCCAGTTCATGTTACACTCTATGAATCTTTCAGTGTTTCTTTCTTTCTTATGGCATTCAAAGATAAAATAGCTGGAAGTGTGATTCTCAGCCTCTACAACTTTTGGTATGTTTTGTTGGAATTAATGCTAAAGTTTGAACAAGATGCTATTTTTCAGTAGTCAGGTAAGAGTTACACTGACCCAAGGGCTCCAATGAAATTCAGTATAATAGCTACTTCAGATCTGGAACCATGGAGAACACACAAATGCTCCAAGCAGGTCATGAAGTAGTAGGAGAGATTAAATACATGAGTTTAAGAACTACCACCTCTTCAGACCCTCAGGAGAGAAGATTCTGCTTCCAAAAGCATTGTAAGAGCAGTAATAAAAATGCAGGACTGACTTAGAGAAAAGCTTCTTAGGCTTATCTGGAATGGCATGCAAAAGGCAAAGTTACAGGTAATTTGAAACACCTCAAATGCTTTACAAACTCCATCAGATCTGCAAAATCCAACCCAGAACTCTCCAAAAGACAAATACTCTTGTTCTATTGCTGGGTCTTTGCAGCACCGTTCGTGTCACCATGACTACAGCTTGTTTCGTGATGATAATACTCTGATAATGTTGCACTGAGAAGAGGATCTTTAGGTGCATTTAAGGAAACTCTTCTGAACATAAAGCTACTATTTCCTGTTTTGTTCAAGAGCTGCAGAATGCCTTTTATGTCAACCACCACAGCCCAAAGACCACAGGAGTGCCAAGGCCTACAGAAAGGGGAGAAGTCACTACAGGAGCAGCCCCTCCAAGGCTGCTCTACCTCAGAGCATCTTCATCTGCGAGAGGCCCCTCAGTGCTATGCAGACAGCTCGAGCTGCCTGCTGGACTGAGTGGCAGGGCTGATTTCTGCTCCACTGCCTCAATCCCAGCTGTAACACAAGCATACTCATACATATTGCATCCCTCAGGTGAGAGGAAACGAGGCACTGTCCAAGTAATTAAAGCCCGAGGCTGACAATAGATACATGGGAGACAGTCCAGTGCCTGAGCATCCAGGCCTGCTGAGCAACAAGTGGATTTGAGATAAACTCTATATCCAGCTACAGCAATTGTACCCTCCCTGTAAGCCACACCAGTGATACAGAAACAAATAAAAGTCTTGAAAAGTTTGTCTGCAAAATGCCTGGGAACAATGAGCACCTGGATTTGAAAACACATAAGGTTTCTCATTTCCCCTTCCCCAATAAATTCTTTGTCCAATTTTGACACAATCTATTTTGAAAATTTAAAGCCACTGAGACAGTTATTCCCCAACACCTCTACTTTTCAGCTGAGTTTAGAACAGAACAGGGGACTCTTACACTTCCATAGTACTTCTGGCCTCATCTTCAAATAGACATACCAGGAATGTCAAGAAAGCATGTCCCCTGGGGAAGCTCAGTGCAGTGCCACAGCCCCAGCAGCTGCAGACAGGGTCAGCATTAGTGGGTAACTGACACATTACTAATATTATTAGTGGTTATTAATATTTTACACATTTAATTTTATTTTTTTTTGCTCTGGTAGACACTCTCTTTAACCATGAATGTATGGGCTCTGCTTTTGAATGTCCAGCATTGTACAGCTCGAGTTCTCCAAATGGGACATGTGGTCATGCTTTCTAGCTCCTGCTCAGACCATGGAACATCCTTCGAACCTCCAGCACACAGAAAAGGTGTCACTCTTCAAACCCCAGTATTCTCACCATATTAAGCAACAGGGAGCATTGCCACAACTCTTCCTTCTCCCTTGCAGAAAATGGACTCCTAGAGAGGTACCAGAACAAGCAAAAATCTTTTTAGAGTACTCTGAACTGATCATGGCATTTTGATGGAGCAAGATCCCTAAGAGTGTGTGGATTCCTACAGCAGTGGGGGATGGAGGAGGCAGGCAATCATGTGCTCAATGGCATGGGAAGGAAGAGGGGGAGGAGGAGAACAAGGAGAGAGAGAACAAAGTGTAAACGTCTTAACTGGGACACACAAAGAGCCAGTTCTTAGTAAGAACTTAATCCAGGATTAACAAGAGGTCAGCTACCTCTGCAAGGAGACTGCACTAAAAGGAGCTAATTAGCTCTCCTTAATTGCATAAAAGAAACCACACAGAATTAAAGACATTCACAAATTGCAGAGCCCACCTCACCTAGGGAACAGTGCCCTACCTGTTGTCCTCAACATCATGCTCAAACAATCAGCACGTGGAAAGCCAAAAGCAGGAAAGGTGAAATGATGCTAGAAGAGGCTGTGGGGAGTTAGACTCAGCACCAACGAGTGTTGGAGCAAGAGCTGGAGCCTCCATCCCACTGGACAAGCCTTTTTAGCATGGCCAGTATCTTTCTAGACCATGTCTTCAACATCCACTGCCACAGTATGTGGAACAGCCCAAGATGCCTACAGTAACTACAGCTGTCCCTTTCATAAACAGTATTATCCACGAGGGTATTTCACGCAGTTTTAGCCCTCACTAATTCAGCTTGATCTCTGAAAATGAGGAGGAAGGATTGCACAAGGGGAACCAGTAGACTTTGCTCTGTAGGCCCAACTCTGCCCAGTAGTCAACAGACTCACACCCCAACATGGGTAGGCATTGCATCCTGGTGAGGATAAATGGACAGCACCAAGCAAATGCATCGTGGATGATGGGCAGGTCACAGCATCCTGCCTGGAAACCAGTGGTTCAGGATGATGATGCTGTGGAAGAGACTGTGTGGCCTAAATCTCCCCTCATCCTATCACTGCCCTCTCTGGTGAAAAGTCCCTCCCCAGCTTTCCTGGAGCCCCTCAGGTATGGGAAAGCCTGTCTGGAAGGGGGAAGGTCATCCTGGAGCCTTCTGTTCTCCAAATCCCCTGCCAATTTCCACTTGATAGCAAATCCATCTCTTTCTTCCTCTGAAACAATGACATGTTCTGCCCTAGTGCACTGATTATAAGCTGGTGCATATTTTGCTGCACTGACAGCTAATGCATCCAGCACTGTGCTCAAGAATGAAGGTGAACAAGCATTTCCATAACACTCACAGACATCTCTGAGATAGAGCACTAATGAAAGTAACTCCTGTATTTATGTGTTTTATAGCACCAGGCTGAGGGCTGGGCAGCTTGCAGACAGACAGGACCCTCATCCTGAGGAGCTCACCTTGCAAGACTTCAAGTGTGCAGTGAAAGGCATGAAGAGGAGAGGCTGCACTGATTCCCAACCCTACTGCAAGGAAGGGTGCCACCTTTGACCACCAGGGCCTGAGTGCCTCCCAGCTGCAAGATCAATGCCCAGGTTAAGAGAGGATAAAGAGAAGATCGAAACAACAAGTTGACCAGGGGAAAAGTATCATATAGACAAATAAAAATGACAACAAGATCAGGAGATCATCCTTTAATTACAAGTCCCTGTGGAATCATTACAGTACTGCCTCCATTACCTATATAATCTTCTTTTCTTATCCCTGCACGATGCAGTTCACTATCGTGCCATTATACTTCCAGTTACATTTCAAAGGTAACCACCCGGGGACAAGCAGCAGCAAAATTTCACCTCAAACCCAACACAAACAAATTATGTTCTTTGGATACCACTTGGAATATGAGAAAGCCACATCCCCCTCTGCTCCCAGCAATTGGGCAGTAACCCTCACGTATGCTGTTCCTGTGCAAGTTCAGCACAGGGAATTCCCTGACATCTGGATAAAGCTTCAATAGCTGCCACTGGAGAGAGCAAAATGCACATTAGCTCTTCTGTGCCTGGGCCCAGTCTCCTGGTACAAACTTGCCCCACTCCTTCAATCCCCTCCACCACCAACCATCCCTCCACTCCCTGTTCCATGCTGCACTGAGCTGGAACATCTCAGACCAGTGAGTAGATTTTTGAAGAGAAGGAAAAGGGCATTAAAATCTTCCTGTAGCACTGGCTGTGCACATCTATGTCATACAATCCCGTAAGAGTTATGACAGCTCCTCCATTCCTCCAGACTGTTCCAATCTGTTCATCAGAACCAAAATCAGCCTCCCAAAGCCTCCCCTCAAAGCACTACCCCAATCTCTGCCTTCAGACTCATCCTGAGCCACCCCTGATTTTCAATCCCAATACTCATTCACATACCCTGGATTCATCCTCACTGTTTCATCTCACTGTTTGACTTTCCTTTCTTCCAGGATGGTCTCAGATTCCTGAAATCTTCTACTGGGCTCACCCAGAAACTCACAACACTGAAGAGCTGCTCAGTCCAGCCCCTACTCCCACGAAGACAGAACCTTGCTCATTTTCTCCCCCCACACTCCCATCCCTTTCACCTCGACTTGGACCCCTCAGCCTCCCTGTCTCTCCATCCATCCCAGCCCCCCACTGTGTCAGGGCATCCTTTTTCCTGAGGAACTGCTGCACCTCGCTCTGCACACACAAACACAAAGGAACCTGCATCCACAGGAAGGAGTCCTGCCTGGGAGATGAAAAATGAAGAGCTAACTGATTGCGTGGCCACCTGTTGCCACCTCCCTTTCCCAGGGCACAGCTGCCAGGTTCCCCAGCTCCTCTGCTCCCCAGTTCTGAAACCACCATTTCACCTGCAGACAGAAGTGATTCTGCTGAGGGAGGGATCATCAAACCGTTCAAGAATCTCACTGCTCTGATGCATTTTATGCCCTCCAAAGTCGTGGACAGAAAGATTCCCAGCTCTGATAACAGCTTGGCATGGCTGAAACAAAGCTGCCTTTGCAACTTGCTCCCCAGCGCTGGCATCCGGACTGGCCGCTGCCCACTGGAAAGAAAAGCACCCACTGTCTCTTTAAGAAGGCCCTGCAGCCCACAGCTCCAAAGCTCTTAACCCTGGCTGCTCCTCACTCCTTTCCCTCCTGACAGCTGGGACATTGCAGGACTCCTGCTCTGCTGCCCGGGTACAGCTTTCCCCGTGTTGTTGCACATCCCCAGCATCCCAAACATTTTTGCAGGAGCACTTTGCAAGGTCTTTATTCAATATCCCTGTACTCCCATCTCTAAAAACCACCAGGGAGTACAACAAAGGGGCAGAGCAGTCAGCACAGACCTAAGCATCACAGTTACCTCCAAATTCCACTTCTTTTCCCCACAAAGCACTTTTCTCTGGCTACTCAGTAATTACTACAGACATCCTGACCCTACATCTTGCTGAGCTAGAGGCACTACACACCCTGCTCCAAACCTTACCAGACAGACACAACACAAACCATCATCTTCCCTGCTACAACAGCAAGCAGCACCATCAGCAACAACAGGAGAAATACTTGTCTTTGACACATGGATATTTTCAAATACAAACACTTTGAAAGGCCATCCTCTACAGAGAGGTTATAAAATGCAGAAGGTAATAATGTGACTCATATTGGAAGTGGATATAAACACACACATACAAAAACCTGTCTCAGGAGGAAAATAAACAGTCTGTAAGTGATTCTTCTCCTGGGCAAAGCACAAAGAACACTACCCTGCCACTGCCTGTGATTTTGTACCTACTTCAGACAGGCATAAGGGAGGAAACAGAAGGCCTTGTCCAGCAATTCAAAGAACTGAGAGAGCAAGAAAAGAGTACAGCTTGATAGTGTGCAAGAGCACAAAGCAAATTAGCCACGTTCTTGCAGCATGATACAGGAGACTGGTGTGGTGCAGAGCTGCAGATGGTGTGATGCAGATCCATCATATCTCATGGAGGTTCATTAAATACTTGTGTCATCAGATTCTCTGTACCTGTATCTTCACTCCAAGGGTGCCATATAACCAGAAAGCTATTCCTATACATCAACAAGTTCAAAGCAACAAAAATATTACAGTATTTATGAGGCTCATTTATGTAAAGAAACTTAAAGGGTAAACAAAGTGGTCAGCAAATATCTGAAGAACGTAAATACCAAAGAGAAAAAGAGGCTGTATTAAAAGGTTTTATAACAACAAACAATGTGATTGTATCACATTGAGGGGGAAAAAACAAGGCTGAAGTCAAATCCTTGCGGTCAAGAGCTGGAGAGAAGTGGTATCACCCCGTTCACTTGTCACATGAAAACACAGAACTGTCCCACACTGGCAGAAAGATGGATCAGTGCCTCAATTCCATTAAGCTTCTTCTGTCTCTAGTTCTGCTTTCCATAATTTTCCTAACAGGCAGCAGTCCAGCCCAATGACTTCTTGGTGACTGCTGTTGGGTAGCAGTGCAAGACTCTCTAAAGGTTTGCACTTGGTTGGTGTTGCAGCTGCTGGAGCCTTGAGATGTAGAGGATTGTTTTGACTTGCTGTTGTTCTATTCCCTAAACATCCAAGTGAAACATACCCATATGATTTTGAGTTTCATGAAGGAAACCTTGCAAAGCGACATTCAAATAATCTGAATTTCTTAATCTGGGTTGTGCTCCTTGGAAAAAGAAATGGCCTTATGACAAAGATGGTATTTCCCAAGACGTGGGTTGCTTTGGGGCATTTGTATGGATCCAGCTTGTGGCTTTGGACAAGTCACCTATGAGAAGTGCAGGGGATGTGGCTGGCAGGTTTGCATGTCTGCTGCTAGCTCTTACAGCAGTTTTGCTCTCTTTAAAGATCTGTTTGAAAATACAGCAATTTTTTTCTCACCTAAGCCAAACTTCTAGTGATGAAGCTTGCTAATACATCTCTACTCATAAACATCTTTAAGTAAACACACCTCTAATCTCTGTGTGCCTCATCTACAAACCAAGGCTAATACCACTTCCTTTCTTTTACCCTTTGTCCATCTTGCCTATTTAGGGTGTAGGCTCTTCAGGACACAGACTGTCTCTGGACCTGTGCATGAAAATCTCCTAGCACAGCAAGGCCCTGCTTTTAAGAGCCCCTCTCTCTCACTGTAAAACAACACAATCTTTGATGCATTTCCAAAGTCAGTTGTGCTGTTACCTGTCTTTGAAACAGAAACTCAGAAGAATCAATGGGGAACCTATTCTTATAAATAACATAAAGGCAGTTATGTAGTTTTGCTGCCTTGAGCCAGTCACTGAATATTGCTCAGCTTCTCTAAGCTCCAGGCCCTAGACACAAAGTTCTTCCATGGCCTACAGCTAAGCAATAGTTTCTCTCCAAAACCTCATTCCTAAAATGTACATCAGACTGAAGGCCACCACGAGTACATTATTTCTTTAGAGTTGGCAGCTCTGACAAAAATAAATTCCAGTTCTAGGGTTGCACAGCCACAACCCAATCACCTCATGAGCAGAGGGCACTTCTTTCAGACCTCTACAGCTGCTTTATTTCTATTCCTACAACATCAGAAATACTCCAAAATTACAGCTTTAGCCTTCCACCAGTTTTCTAAGATGCCTCTGTCTGAAGAGCAAACCTTCTAATTCACAGCACTCCACGTGTCATCACCACACAAGGAAGGGATGGGACCTTGGCAAAGGCTTTCTCTGGAATCCTCAGGCCTTGCCATCTCCTCCTCCTGCCATTTAAACACAGGCTTGTTTGCTTAGTATTTCATTTTAAAAAATTATTCTAAAGAGAGCTGTTCTTCCACCAGAGATAAACAAGTCATCCTTCCTCCTCCCCCCAGAGCTAATTCGGTGCCTTTTATTGTGTGCATTATATATTGACACTTTTTTCTGTTGCCAAACTTGCTGCTCCTGAATACATACCTCCTTCTTTCTCCTCAAGTCTTTTTTTCATTCAACTTTTTTTTTCCCCAGTTCCAAAGGCCTGAAATTAGGTGTGGTCAAGCAACATTCTTCCAAACCTGGTATTCCAAGTGGTTTGAAAATTATTTAAAACATATACTCCAAATATATCTCCCCCTCCCACTCAAAAAAAAGAACCCAAACCCCAAATCCTTCCATATTCATAGAACAGCTGTGACATTGTCAACTGAGAATTTACATTTTATGTTAGTTGAAAACAAGCAGAGCATCTACCCCCAGGTAGATGTGGCTGTGACCACAGAGAGCACTCTAACCAGGAAAAAAAAGGTTACAGAGAATAAACCACTAGAAAATGTCAAGTATACTCAAACAGCACAGACCTAAAGCTGGCCAAATGGAAAACTTTAGTAAAGGAGAAGCTCAGAGGACATTCCACCACCCTGTATCCAGCATGTGGCTCTGCAAGGACATACAGAGGTTATAGAAGGAAAAGAAAAGCTACCAAATTATGTAAAGCATTTGTTCTGGTCTCTCCAATTCCTGAACTTAGAAATCTTGTAGTTAGATACATTCTTGCTATTATATCTCAATTTATATAATTTACTTTCACCAGACTGAAAACACTGAAATTAACAGTTACTATTCATAATAAGTATCAATTACAATAATTATGGCAGTCTGCCATTAGATACACTTTCTAACCAGGACTGAAAGCAGAGGGCTGCAAGGGCAGATCCAAGCAGAAACACAGCAGCTGCTTTACCAACCAACTACTTCCAGCTAGAGAGTGATGAAGAGTCCTATTCCCAAGTGGAATTTCAGTTAGCAAACATGACCAGGCAAAAGAGATCTTGACCAGGACAGGGCGATTGTTGCATAACATGCCACAAAAGCTTGGATGGCAGGACTTGGCTCTGTCAGCCCGTGGCCATGCCCACTTGCTGAGCAGAATAGCCCTGATCAAGTGGAAATTTGAAGTATGTGAGTGTTTCCATTTAGTCCAGTAAGCTATCAACACGTGGGGTGAATCACAGGCTTACAAACCTGGGACACTGTTCAACACACCCTTCCTAGTACTTGTCACATGTAAATATCAAACTGCTTCAGCACAAGGGGAGAAGGAATAGAGGAATAATAAGCCCCAATTTTCACACAGGAGAACCAGGGCAGAGGCAAGATCATGATACAACTGGTCAGTGACAGATCCAGGCATAAAACTGACCTCTTGTGTCTTCCAGCTCCAAGAGCCAGGACCTTGTTTCCATTTGAAGGCAACAAGCAGTTAAACAGCACACAATGGTCTCAGCCCTACACCTAAGGTTGGAGCAAAAGGAAAAGTATCTGCTAAATTTGATCTACAGCCTCTTATTGACAGAGTTTGCCTCTTTCCATGCTTTTTCCTCCTGCATAGGTGAGGAGAAGAATCTCTGGAGAAACCTCACAGAAGCCTCATTCATCTCAAAACCCTAAACAAGCAATGGCTGCAGAATTCCAGAATGGCTCCAAGCAGTTTGCCCTTCACTTGACATTCGTAAGGCTGCTGAAAAACTAGAGAGAGATCAAGGTGATTTCACCATCTGAAAAGCAGAAAAGGCAATTTTAGAGCAAAACAAAGTGTTAGGATTCAATTAGCCAAAATAATCTGCAGCCCAAGGAGAGATATGAAGGAGAGAATGTGGCTGTGGGCAGGAAGCTCTGCAAAGCACAGCATCCTCATGGCATCAGGTCAAAGAACTCTTCTGTTGCCCTCAGAGAGGTTTCAGTAAGCACATGTATGTTAGAGAACAAAATGACAGATGATTATCCAATTTTAAATAAAAAATTGAGGCCAAAAGCATAACACATAAGAAACAAGAGTCACTAAAGGGGTACTTTTGTCAGTCTATCATCACACAGAGCTACAGTGAACTGAATCTCAGATCAAGGGTTTCATAATGACTCAGTTTTTCTTCAAATACTCTCATTCCACTGTAATTTTATATTTTCACTTGTACATTATACCACGTTACCACTGAAAGTATTCATTCAGTGTGCAGTCCAGGACAAACACTGGTAATGAGATGATCTTGGTTCTGTTTCTGGCTCAGTTAGTAACTCAGAGTGCAGTCTGGCCAAAGGAATTGCGTGCCAGATTTTTCCTTGATGTTAGGGCACTTGGATTAGGCTCCTAACTGCTTACTATCATTTCCCACTACTGAAAAGCCCAGATAAATCAGCACTAAAACCTGCTGCCAAGTACTTCATTGTACTACAAAACCATTTACAAAATAAATCTACCAATACTGCTCTGAGTTGTCCCTCAGATCACTTTACATAATAATAATTTCTTCCTGTTGAGAAAGGAGGAACAGAAACTGTACTTTGTGGACAGAGGTTCAGTCTAATTGTTCAGAATATTCTGGATGGGTGAGATGAGCATCTCATTAATATGATTTCCTTTTCCTACCCTATTAGCAGCAAATGGGTATGTTCTGATTCCTCAGATCCATTTGTAGAACTTATAAAGTGAAAACCTCTACTTTCCAAAATGCTAGAGCCATATTTGTATGGATATGGGTCATTTTTTGTTGGTTTTTAGTGGAGGACTATCAGCTCCTACTGCTTCCTTTTGAATACAGAGCACAAAGAAGAAAGATGTAGACACAGAAAAATCGAAGAAGACAGAGGAGAAAAGAACAAACATAACATTTTAACCTGCAAGATGAAGGTCAAACAGCACAATCTGCACAACAGCACAGTTCTGTAATTCCAACAGAACTATTTTATTAGCCTTTTCCAGAAAACCTGAAGAAGAATTGATTTGGAAATTCATCTTTCATTTGCATTGCAATGGAACAAAGTTCTTTTTCTCTGCACAGAGTAGCTGTCTAAGTCTGCAGTACCAATATGAAATTGAAAGTCATCTAAACATCATCATTGTTTCACTACGTAGTTAAGGAGGCAAGAATCCTCACAATTGTCACCCTGCTGTATCACCATGAGTGCAAATCCTCTACAGCTGAGGGCAGAATTCCTCCTGCCTCTTTTTCACTAACCTGTTATTTTATGCTTCCCAGAAGTCACAAGACTAGGCTGTAAGGACAGAGCAATGTAGGACCATGAGACAGCTTATGAACCCTGCTCCTCCCCTCTTACGTCTCATGGCCCCGACAGACCCAGCTGAAGGGGCAGGTGTTGTCAGCCTGGGCTGGGTACAAAGCATGCCTGGAGCTGCAGCCTTGCAGCATGCACAACTGAAACTGCCTCATGTTAATCTTCACTGCTCCCTGACATCAAATAACTTCTAATTTTAGCTCTGCTGTTCTATAACCCTACCTAGTTCCCATCCCACCCCCACAACTATATAATAGATTCTTCCTTCAGATAAGTAGGGTGTTGGAACATTGAGAGGGTTTTTTCCTCACCCACAGGCACTAGCATAAAAATGAATTACAAATTTATTTTTAGGTAGAGCCTTTGGCCCTTATTTTCTCTGTAGATTCCATATAGGATGCTCTGTGGCTCAGGAATATTCCAAACAACAAATGCAGGCGGAACCACAGAAAAAGGAAAATCATATGAACAGAGTTGTGTTCAGTGTCCCGTTTATGGGACATTCAGCTCAGCTACCAGCTTGCTTTTCTCCCTGCAAGATTCTTCAGTCATTTGATTCTGATTTTTCATAAAAGATCTAAATTAGTATCCACCTGTGCTGGATTATGAGCTCCCCAGAAGTCCTGTCAAGGAAGGATACCAGCAGAGAGCAGCACCTGAGACCTGCAGGGAGGGAAAGCCTGCCTGCCCTGCTGCTGTAGTTTCTGGCTTTCTGAAATGTAAAGCTCAGAGCTTGGCTCATTATAATCCTGAAGGATCTATGAGATAACAGTGATAAAAGACTGGAAGCAAAAATACTCTCTTGCAACACCACATCACAACACAAAAATGTAGGCAGCAGTTTTAAAATACCACACTGTGACACGAAGATGACCTATTAAACCAACACACTAGGCCCTGATGAGACAAACGTCTGTTGTCATATGATGGTAACAATGTTCTAGGGAACAGCAGCATCATTCCTGATAGCAGGATGCTGTACCACGACAGTAGGATGCCTCTCTGGCACATCAGGACCTTGCATCACTATACACGACACATCTCGATGTCACAACACTCTGATGGTTGCACAGCAGGACTCTGCTGGACTGCAGTGCACTGTGACCACCTCCTAACTCGATGGTATTGGAGCTCTGCTGGGATCTGATACCAGATGGTGATGAGATCATTTTGGGCAGAATTCGGTGGCGTAGCGAAAAACGCACGACATCGTATTAGAGATCAGCAGGTTGGCCTGTGCCAAACCCAGCCTGCACCGAGGCTGCGAGGTGGCCAGAGCCTCCCTGATGAACTGTACCCTGTTATTTTGTGCAATCCAACAGCACAGAACGAGCGGGTGGCCTAAAACCAGACCAGAGCAAGTCCTTTTCCTAACGGTGACAGGGCTGCTCCTGCTGACAGCGTTCTGTCCCAGTGCTACTGCCCTTCCTGGTACAGAAAGAAATCATGTGTCTGCTCCATAAGGAAATCTGCATTAACCCCAGCAGTGCCATCTAGAACTGCAGCCACCACTTCTACAGCAAGGACCACGAGATCTGTTTGTGTACCACGTTTGACATGTTGGGGTTTTTTTTCTTTAGACAAAAACACTAACCCTGTAAACCCATTTCTTTACAAACACTGAAGGCTGCACAACCCACATTAAAGTATCCCAACCAAGTCTAACAAAGAGGAGGGAACTCTATTCTATACTTAGCTCTGTGCCCCCCTAGAACCATGCCAATCAGTCCAGTACTGACAAACATGCATAGTTAGGTAAAACAGGACTAGAAATAACATCCTTAACTCACCATCTGTGCCTGGATTATCGCAGCACAATCAAATAAATGAAACTGCCTGTAAACGTGCTAGGAAGAGAACAGAATAACTACTGCAAAGATTTAAAATGTTCTGTATTTGTATTAAATAAGGCAAAAAATCAGAATATTTGAATTGTTTTTCTTTAGAATTTAGAGGAGGATGAAGGGGGGAAACTGAAGAGGCAGTCCAAGCAGGGCTGGGTTAGCACTCTTCACATGTTTCCAGGAGAGGCAGGGGAACTGGTCAGGACCTTCACTGCCCTCCCCACCAGAACACAGGCACCCAGGACAGCAGAGTGCCCCGAGGACCCTGCCAGGAGCCCGAGAGGGTGAAAACTCAGAGGGAAGAGCGTCACCTACTGAAACCCCTCTGGTGTTTCATCCAGCGCAGGAATAATCCGCTTCCCTTCCCCATCCAGCTCCTGAATGTACCAGCTTCACTTGCCTAGCTCTGAAGTCTGACAAAACCACAGCCTGGCTTCAGCCTGAGCTGCTAGAAATGCTGCCAGAGAGCAGGGTGTGCAAAAGCCCAGCAGTGACATGGTGAACAAAAGCATCCAGCGTTGCTCAGAGGTAAGTTCAAAAAGGAACGCAGGGAGGTGCCATATTATTGCAGATGCACATGATCACAGCATTTCTAACACATGCTTTGCTCTCCTGCTAGTACACTAGCTCAGCTATTATGCAACTCATCAGCCCAACTGCACGTCATGTAAAGCAGCACATCAATGCAAGAGGGCTTTTCTTAATTAAATATATATATATATATATATATAAAATCACGTCGGATTTTCAAATGCTAATGGACATTCTTTTGACAGGCTGCTACACATGGCCATGTACATACAGGAAAATTTCAAAGGGTCTCCGTGTAATTAAAGAAAAGACAAAATGACAGAAATTAGAAAAAGAGATGACCTATTGAGTCATCCCTGGCTCTTGTTCTGTCCCCCGGGGCCCAGCACAAGATGCTTCCTAGTGCTGTGCTGTAGTGCATTTATTTTTTGCACAGGAAAAAATAAATAAAACTCCCAACAATAAATAAAGCAACAACCAAAAGAAAAACTTCACTGTTTTCTCACACTTTACAAGAAATGACCTCAAAGCAGTAAACTCATCCTAATGCAAAACAGCACACTTAGAGAGAGAGACTTATTTCTGTGATTACTTCCTTTTTTCATTACAGACAAAAAAAAAAAGATGACTAAAAAGAAACAGGCCTTCACATTGCTCCTGTCATCCACTTTGCCATTTCAACCCAAATCACAAAGTCACATTCCACTGTTAACTATGGAACCTCTCCCATCTGATAAAGTTCTGATTAAATCCATTTCATCACAGTAATTCAAAGGCTATTTATTCCAACTAAGTAGTGTTGACGTACTAGAGGTATAGGACAGTTTTGATACCCTCTAGATTTTATACAAGCCTTTGTTGGCCATGTTGCTGTTAGACATCTATATCATGGGCTCAATGTATATTCCATACACATTTATTTACCTACCCACACAAAATACAAACTTGACAAACAACACTATTCACAAGCAAACACGTTAGATACACACACACAGCTCTGCTGATCGACTTTCACCCACACAGCCTTTCCTTTCACTGCCTGCTTGTCCTACCCAGGATACTTTTAAACACTCAGAACACCCCAAAACACCCAGGAAGGAGGAAAGAAGGAAGGAGCACCTCGGTACCTTCCAGGAGGCTGCGAGTTCCCTCGGCTCCCAACTCCAACAGTGTTACAGAGACACACCGAGAAGCTGCATCCCCACCAAGCAGCTGTTTAAAGGGCAGGCTGAGCAGGAGCCATTCCACGCACGTCGGATTGAAAACGTTTTCTCCCCCAGTTCTTCAGCAAAAAAAACCCACACCCGCTTGTTGGCTCCGCACGCAAAGGGCCCCCCAGGGCAGCTCAGGTGTGCGGGGCGATGTGCGTGCCCGCACGGGTGCAAATTCATGCACGGCCATAGCGAAAGCTGGAGGAGGAGGAGGAGGAGGAGGAGGGGTGGCGGCAGCAGGGAGGAAGATGCAGCCTGACCAGAGGAAGGCTCACGGCAGCGCAGTCCTCACGCAGGGATGCCCGGCCAGGAGCAT
>NW_009954181.1:1978037-1985230 GCF_000747805.2 Chaetura pelagica
GGCCCGTGCCCCACTGCCAGCGGAGGCGCGAGCAGAGGGGAGCTGGGCTGGGCAGCATCAGGGGGCTCAGCAGGGTGCAGACCCCTGCCCTTCTTCCCTGGGAGCAGCACGCAGAGGGGAGCTGGGCTGGGCAGCATCAGGGGGCTGAGCAGGGTGCAGACCCCTGCCCCCCTGCCCTGGGAGCAGCACGCAGAGGGGAGCTGGGCTGGGCAGCATCAGGGGGTGGCCAGAAAGGGGGAAGAAGTGCCAGGGATTGCCTCACCCCCATCGCTTCCTGCAATACACTGCACTTTTCCTGGGAATTCTTTTGCTTATCTTGCAGGATCTAAACACACCCTGCTGCTCCCATTGCACAGGGAACATGGCAGTGTATTTCAAATCATTCCTCAGCACAAGTACTTCGGAAAGTGAAGCCGGGAGGGTCCCAGGGTGAACACACACACTCCTCACCCCAGACAGAGCTCACAACAGCTTTGGGCTTGGGACAAAAATAGTCTCAGAGCTTGCAGGAATTCAGCAAGGTCAGGGGTAGTAAGAACAGGAATCAGGTGTGTAGAAATAAGAAGATTCTACTATGTCAAGAGTTATTTCTTTAATGCCACTTGTCATTATTTTGCACCCAAACATCTCCAGTGACTGCAGCTGATGGCTGAGTGGAGTGATAGGACAATCTTGCCCTGTACAGTTGCCACCTCCATTCTGTTCTTCCCAGGGAAAAGAGGGATACCAGTTCACAGTCCCTGTTCTGGATTACAAGCTTCCTGGGCAGTGTGTCCTCACTGCCTGAGCAAACATTGAGACTGCAGTGCCCACAATCCCTTTGGGAAGTAACAAGCAAAAGAGCAAAGTGAGGGAGCTAAGAGAGGCACCAGGGATTTTTTCTGAACAGATGGACAGAAACAAAGCTCCAGCTCTGAATTCAGCAGTGCAGAGCTTTGGTCATTCCAGGGCAGGTAACAGGAAACAGGATGGTGGTGGGAGGGCTGAAGTTACAGAAACTGTGCAATTAATGCTGAAATGTCTTTCTGGAGAGGTCAGTTGCAAAGGGAAAACTCAGCTCAGTCCTAACTCCCTCCAAATATGTTCCCGAACACTTATGACATGTTGCCCTCTCTACCTCATCATTAAATATCCCCCACACTTGGGGATCTGCTGCAGAGGAAAACATCTGACAGGAAAAGGCATCCTGTGCAGACCTGTCTCCTCCTCTGTGAAGGAAGGGGATGGACAGCACCCTGCAGGAAAGCCCCATGCTCTGAGATATTCCAAGTGCCTGCTTTGAGAACTGTTTCCAACATTAACTCTGCAACATTCCTTTTTATTTCTAGACAAAAGCATTGACTTGGTCATAAAGCTGAGAACATGCATCTTCCCATGACAAACGTTATGGCAAAAAACACATTCAAAGCTCACCCCATGTAATTCCAGCTTCACCCCTGATTAGGTCCAGCCCGTACTGGATGTCTGGCTTTGCATCTGAGGCCTGGAGGTTGTCAAGGAGGGAAGCAAATCACAGTGCTGTAAAATGGGTCAGGAGACCTGCAAGCTTGGCACATCTGGGACAGGCTAATGCTGCAGAGTCACATGTTCAGAAACCAAAGCTCAGGCAAGAAAGGTATTAAGAGATAAGCAGTCATGTACTTTTTTTAAAAAAAAATAATACGAGGGTTAAGAAATTATCCAAGGAGCTAGACCACTTAGAAGGCGTCTGTTTCAGCTGGCAGGCACAGCCACCTCTGCCACAATTCAGCTGGGATCTGCTCTCCAAAACCCTTGCAGCAGGTGAAGGGAATATGGATCACCCACTCCCTTCAGTGCAGCCCAGCAGGTGACCCAACAGTCCCTGTGTACAGTCTCAATTCCACATTCACTTGATCAGTCCATCTGTGTCAGCTAATACTGTGTGGGCAAGCCCCTTCCTTTTTCTCCATCCTCTGCACTTAACCACTCCAGAGGGGGGAAAAAAAAAAAAAAAAAAAAAAAAAAGAGAGAGATTAAAATTTAAATAAGGTAACAAAAGAACATATGTAGATATCAAGAGATAAGCTATGCACAGCCACCCTGTCCACCTCCGCAGAGCTAAGAATACTCACAAGTCACACGCAAGTTAAATCCCAGATAAATTATCTACCTAGTCCATCTCAAGCACTCATCCCACAACACAGGAAAATGGGAAAGCAGAAAAAAGCACTGTCAGAACTGTGGTTTGAGAGATCTAACCTCATTCTGGCTCTGCAACAGAACTGTCTGGGAACTGGGTAAGCACTATGATCCATTCCTTTTCACTCACCTGGAGAAATACATGTTGTAAGGAGACATTCACTACATGGTTATGAGCACCAATTATAGATTGGTTTGGAGGGTATATAATAAAGTCACACATTATTTTTATGATCATGTTTTGCATGTGAAAGAGCTTTCCTGAGGTACTGTTATTTCTGTAAAAATTTTCATTTTTCCATATGAATAGTAAAAACAGCAACAAGAAGTGTAAACACTGGCTTTCCTTTTAATTTGTTTTCGGGATGAAAACAACCACAGTAGGTGTAAACAGTGACATATCAGGGAGCAGATGTCTTTGTAGCCAACACTAGAAACCACAAAATCCTGAAAACACAACAATGTTGCCTTCTTCATGTCTCACCTACCATGGCCTCTTCTCTTGCCTAACCAGCATCTGAATTCAACAGCAGCTCTTTGAAACACATGGAGGTGTTGAGAAGGGCAGCAACTCCCAAAGAACAAGCTCCTAAGCAGAGCTCCAGGTCCTTCCTCCATCACACAAAGTACATCAACCTCTAGACAAAGTCCTGCAGTGGTGACTCTCATGGCCCTCTGCTCACACCAAAACTGCATCTTTTGCCTCTTGCTAGACAGGCTTCCCTCTACACCTGCTCCTGCTTCTCATTTCCTTCTTTATATCCATCCTCTATTGGCTATTTAATAACATGTTGTTGACTGCCTTCACTCCCTTCAGTCTTGTGTTCTGTTCTCAGCTCCCCTTCATATCTCAGTCATCAGATCCCCATTTCCCCCCTCTCATCCCAACATTATTACTTCCCAATGTCTGTCTCCTTTCTTTTTTTGTACTCATTTATATTTGACCTATTTACAGAACCATATGTATCTTTTCCCCAATGACCACCCTTCATACAGGAAGTTGGATCAGATATCCATAATTTTAACTTCTAAATATAAAATTACATATGACAAAGTATTTACTTATTGCAATAGGATTGTGATCATTTGGAAAAGGGATCACCTTTTTTAATGGCAAACTACTAAGGTACATCATCTGCCAGGCACAAACAATAACAGCAAGATGAGTTTACACTGTGTCTGTTGTCCTGCCTTGTCCCCTGTCCCTCCTCCCAGGCAAGATTCTCATAAACTTCAAAAAGGACTAAAACAAGATAATTTGGATCCTGGCCTACTGCCAGTAGTATTTTTTGAGTATTTCTGGTCCAGAGCAAAAAGCATGAACACAGCCTCCCTTGTGGCTTCTGGTTGCTTTCACCACCCACCAGGATGAGGAAGTCAAACAGCACACACAAATACTAAAAACAGCAACAAAGTAAAAACCATGGCAAACTTTCTCAAACTGAAAAAAGACTTGGAGATTACAAGTAGCAGAAGAAAGGAGTTAGAAAAAAGACCGGATGTTTTCCTGACCTGTAACTATAAACTGTCAAGGCCACATGAATTTAAAAAAGAACAAAAAAAGTTAGGGCTGTAATACACAAGATCAGAGTTGGTTGGGTTTTTTTCTGACCTCCAACTTGGATGAAAGAAATCCCAAATAGCACTGTCCAGATGGGACAGGGTTTTATATGCACGGGCAAGAACAACTGTACAAAGATGGCAAGAAACAGGCAGGTTGTACCCAGCATTTTGCCACCTCCCTTGTCAGAGTCTGGGTGAAAGCTGGAAGCACAGAGGCAACTACAGAAATTAACAGTATTTAATATTTAGCATTATTTTATTCACAGATGAGCTGTTTTACATTATTCCATTGTCCTTCTCACCTTACACAAACTTCCAAGCCTGAGCAAGTGCTATCTAATAAATGCCAAGGAAATAATGTCTAGGCAATATATCTGAGCTAAACAGGCATCTTTTCTGCCTTCATTTGTCAACCCCATTAGAGTTCATAAAAGGAACAAATTTCCTTCAAGATGGAGCAAGTAAATCACGTATTTAAGTATCTCCCCCACACACTAAAAGGTCTGAGGGCTTTCTATGTGTGTTCTTGCAGTATAGGGAACAAGAACTTTTCAGTGTCAGGAAAATGAACAGCAGCTGACTGACTCATGTCCTCCCTTCCAGTAGCTGATTACCTGAAAAGTGATTCATGCTTTCCCAGGAAGCATCCGAGCTTCATATTGGCCTGATTATTTGACTTTTTTTTTTGCTCCCTAAGAGGTTAGGGCACTCAGCAAGGACAAAACAAACAGGGTTCCTGCTTGTAGCAGGGCACTGCATCAGCAAAGCTGGGAGGTGACCCAGCACCACGTCACAATCCCAAAGCAAGGTGCCACATCACACCAGAGACAGTTTTCTGATTCCACCAACAGTTCTGAAAAGCCTCAATATGAGGATGAATAATTCATTACCCTGGCATTAAAACCACAAGCTACAAAATAGGCAAAGCTGCATCCCTCTCTATTTTTAAAGAGCTAAATATGGGACCATTCTTTGGCATGTCAGGAAACACCAGTTCTTAAGATACCCTGAAAGGTGCCCCAGCAGAAAAGGAAGCGGCAGCACAACACAATGGAGAGCAGCCATGGAAGTAACATCCTGCTATTACATCCTCTGGACACTTTTGGTATCAGCTCAGGCTGAAAAAAATAAATGTGTTGAGCCTTCTTCAAAGTTCTTTGCTAGTCCAAGGCCCAGGCTAACTCCAGCAAAATGAACAACATCCCTTGGAGGCACCAAACCAGAACAGGGTAAACTGACAAACTCAGAAAATAGGCCATGGAAGAACATTTGAGCTTCAACAAAGATGAAGGGACTAAACATCAGCAGTTGCTGTGGTGTAAGTCCAAACAAAGCAGTATATATTCCAGTAATATTTACATCATAACCAATTTCCAAGATGTATCTCATTTAGAACATTCAAACTAGACTCAATTTTTGACTCAAGATGCATTTTCCTGCACATTTAATTCGTTTTTAAGTACATCCACACTAAAGTGGTGCTTTAATACCAGAGATTTTTTTTCCCTTTAATTAAAAAGAAGAAACTCTAACAAACAGGTATAGACAAAAAGGATTTTAAAGCGACTTCATTTTTGTCTTTGAATTAATCTGTTTTTCAACACAGAAAAGCTAGAGTCCCCCCTCAGACACAGCTTTGAGTGGGTTTGCACTAACAGGCAGTTGAAGCTTGACCAAACATGATAGTGAGGATGATTTCACCTGTATAAAACAGCATTTATCCAGAAGTGCTTCACACAGTTTATTGACAGGCACTAAAAACTCAAAACCTGCACTGACATGCAACCCAGTTCCAGGGCAAAACAGGGCAGCTGTTCAGAGTCACCCAGGCTTCTGGGAAAAGGAGTTGAAAAGTAAGGAGCATTTAGCAGAGACAAGTGTAAAAAGGAAGAACAAACTGAACTTGAATTCTAGCTGAGATAAGAATAAGCTTTACCATCTGTTAACAGCATCACTGGGTTGGTTTTTTTAACCATGGACTTCTATACCCAGGTAGAACAGTTACTTCCTGCAGCACAGCATGCCATGGCACTGTGCTGGGCACCAGGGGCACTGCAAGCTCAGAAGCAGGAGTTTGAGAATTCGTGCCATTTTGCAGCCTTTCCAAGCTGTGGCTCTTTTCAGCCATACTTCATTTTAAACCCTGACGAGATAACAGCACCAGGTACGTTTTGCAGATGCATTCCCTGCACGTTACCCTTGCTCTGATGCCAAAGGACATGGCAGGCTCATGCTAGAAAAAAAAAAGTCATTTGCTCTGAAGACACAGTCAGTAGTTCCTGCCATGTGAGACACTCACTCCATGGCTTGTGCTTTCCAGGGCTCATAGAACTTTGTTCCATTTCCAGCTCCTAAGTTCTAGTCAGTTCCATTCTCAGCGATTTCCCTCCTGCCAGCCCACAGGAAAGCAGAACCTAGAACCTGGCCCATGCAAGCAGGGAAGGCAGCAGAGCAGCCCCAGCGAGAAGGGCGGTGCAATTAGGCTGTAATTAAAGGATCCGAGATGCCCCCCAAGCCAGCCCACGCCCTGTGGCTCCCTCTAGTGGCGCATCCCGGGAGCGCAGCCTTCCCCGCTCCCCCCCTGTCCTGGGGGACAAAGCACCAGGCTCCCCGTTCTCTTCCACCCAACACCTTCATCCCCAGCATCACCTTCTCAGATTTTCTCCTATCTTTGCAAGAAAAGCATCCTGTAGAGGTTGTGGTCACAATGTTACGCCCTCACCGAACCCCAACGTCAAGCCCAGCACCAGTACCAGCTCCCAGCATCAGGGAAAAGGGGGAGGAGAAAGCAAAAAGAGCAAGAGACAGAGTAAGAAGTTGCCAAGCGAGACCACTTACGCACAGTGAGGCCGGCAGCATTTCCATCCTACCTTTGCTGTCGCCATATCAGACGTCTCCATGTTTTCTGCTTGGCCTATCAGTAAACAAGGGTGTTGAAGGAGAAAGGAGGGGAGAAAAGGGAAAGTCAAAAGAGGATGAAGAAAAGACAATAACTTGACAGGAAGATGAGAACAAACAATTTGGTTAAGAGCTAGTCCCAGGTTTTTGCTCCTGCCCCCAGAGGTGGGCAGGAAAATCATCCCCAGCAGATGGTCCCAATTTAGGTACTTGACTGGAGTCTGGCACAAGACCCGAGTCATTGCCATCCCCCCCTCCTCCCCATGTCACCACTCAAAGGCCTGGTAGGATGCTGAGGGACAGTAAGGACCCTCTTCCCAGCTTCCTTTGGAAGGCTGAGCTTCTGCAGGGAGCAGGCAAGCAACCCATCTTCTGGACATGCTGCCCTTTCTCCCTCTTGCTCTATGGGAAGGGAGGGAGACACAACCAACCCCCAAATGGGTACTTTAGGAATCTAGAGAAAGGAAGAAAGCAAAGGGCTTCTGGGCAGTGCACAGGTGAAGGAGAAGGGATCAGATGTGAGGGGGATTGAAGTAGGGGAGGCAGAGGCAGCTTCTGAAGGGGAAGAGTGA
>NW_009954181.1:1986490-1999504 GCF_000747805.2 Chaetura pelagica
GAAAAGGTTCAGCCAGACAGGTAGAGAAGCAATGGTGCAAAAGAAGCATACAAAAGACAGACCATTTAAAGAGAGATTTACACGTGCAGAGAAAAAAATGCAAGGTGAAGGAGGCTCGACATCTGCACCCTCCTGAGAACACTCACCTCAGTAACACTCAGAAATGACTGGGCCTAAACTAGGCACTCTTTGGTGCAGGCTGCCAGCTCAGCCTGAAAATATCAAATCATCATCTAAGGGAACATTTGTTCCAGCATCAAGAGGCACCCGTAGCTGCCGCGGCCGCGCCCGGCCCTGATTGGCGCAGCAAAGTGACTTCATGCCACCCCATCCATCGCCAGCGGGTCCCTCCCCGCTCCCGCTGCCTCCTCCTGCCCTACTTTTTACTCCAGGCAATGGGGCTGGAGCGTCTCAGCTCCCCAGCACGCAGCTCCGGCAAAGCAGGCAGCCGGGAGGTTAAAAAAAAAAAACCACACTGCAGAGCTGAGTCCAATGAAGAGCCTGCGAGGGCTTGAAAGTGCTTATTCATCCAGCTCGGGCACCGCGGGGAGGGACGCGAGCACCAGGCAAAGGGTTTGCAACACGCTTATACACCCTGAAGGGCAGCTCCAGAGCCGTGTCACTGCTGCTCCCTTCTGCACAGACACACACACACCCCCCTGCATGGAGTGAAGCCCCTGGGTTTTGTTGGATTAGAAGTGGTTTGCGATCTTGTCGTTGGTGTGTGCTGGAGTACACAGCTCTGGCACATGGATGTAAACAGGAGTGCCCAGCAGTCTCCAGACAGACAAAAATTAGCACTCCAATCACCTCTAAAAAGGGCCACCAGTGTACAATGCACAGAGAACAGCCCTAACAAGCCCTGTCTTGTGTATTTCTGGTATGTGTCTGTTATGATGTATCCCCAGGATACAAACCAAGGCTGCCTCCCTGCACCTCTTCCCTCAGCATGTTCAAATCCACCAACTCATGCTGTTCAGGGACACATGGACACGTGTAGATCGTGAGCCATGGGATGCCATAATATATATTTATTGAATGTCCATCCCAAGCATTGCTGTAGATAGAACACAGCTGCAACTTATCCAATCCAATCTACAGGAAAAATATCTCCACACCCCCTGAGTTACACTCACTAGGACTAGGATTATCATCCTTTTTGCACATGAGGTGGGTTTCTAAACACATCCTATGCTGTAATGCTGGTGGCAATAGTTTGAAAAGTAACCACAAGACCTCCAGAGCAGCCTGAGATGCACAAACAGCACGTGCACACACTATAGACAGCCTAGTCCTCAGTCCCTCTTTTATGGAACCACTGAAGTCCCTTAACAACAGGCTACTCACTTGTGTGCATTTTGGTACAAGTATTCACAGCAGCACAGAGGGGAAAAACCCACCAACAGCCTCATGAAGGAACTGCAGCAAATCTGAAGGCAGAGAACCAGCAAAGCCTGACTGCAATTCAGGAAAAAAGTTGAATTGCCATGTCTCAGTCTCTTTACAGCAGAGACTATCTGTAGCTCCAGCAAGGTGCAACAGCTGACAAACTTACAACCAAACAGGAAACATCTCCTGAGGAAGCCCACATCTCAGAAGGGAACAACCCACTGTGACACACTTGAGGTCAGGGTAAGAATTCAAAGCTCTATAAATAACTGCAGCAATAGTCATGTTAGCTCAGGGGTTGAGTGTGGAAGTTTCCCAAAAAGATTGTCTGGACTGGAAAACATTGCTTATTATAAGCACGACCTGCAAGTGTTACTGTCCCTTCAAATAGTCACACTGCCACAACTCATCAGGGCATCCTCTGTATAGATACAAATCCTTATGGTTTTACTACTCCCCATTCATTGCAGTTCTAGCTTCACACTCATCCCTGAAAGATTCATAGTAACTGAAAGAATTAGTTGTTCAGGCACCCACACAGTAGAAACAAAAGTCTCAGACTTACTAGTTGACTCTGAAAGGTGCACGACCTGCAGGCACAGAGCACAAAATGCTACCTGTGAGGAATGACTTCAGCTACAGTTTGATTCTCCCATATGGCAAGAAAGGAAAGTCTGCAAGAGTTGGGGGAGCAGTAAAAAACCCCCTGTGTCTGTAAAACATGCATGCACAGGAAAATGTGTCAATAACAGAGTAAATGGGAGGGAAAATGAGAAGCAAGTCAGGAAACATTATGTGCAGAGAGACAGAACTGCTTAGAAGAATGCCATAATGTAAGGAAGAGAGGGTTTAACTGTTATGCACCTCAACATACGGGTGTACAGATCCCCAGGAAAATATGCCAGGTGGATAAAGTCCTGAATCCTTCCTGAAGTCAGCACTGTCCTGCAGCTCTACAGCCTCTGCTGTCATGTGCAACCACACCATCCGCAAACCAGGACACACCTCCATTTCCCCAGGCAGGGGATAAAAAACCATCTCAGCAGGGACTCCCTCTGTGCTGCAGCAGCTGGGAAGGCACATGACACTTCATTTCCAGAAAGGAAATCTGCATTTCCCTCGTGGCATGACGGGAGTTGTAGTCACACTGCATGCAGAACAGAAAGTGCCTGAAAGGCGTTTCTTTCTGAGCTATGTGAATATCACGTTTTCTCATGGAATCCAAGTTAGAATTTATGGTCCTGGAAGGGAGAGCAAGGTTGAACAGCATCACAGCTGAAGGGTGATACCTTCAGCTATCCTGGGAGAAGTGACCAGAGAGAAGCTCCCCTCCATCAAAAGGTGAAGACAAATAATTCCCTATAGATAGACTGAGAGAAGAGAAACACTATTCTGCAAGGAGAAAAAGGATCAGCACCAGGAAGGTGAGGAAACTGAGATGATTCAGATTGTTAGTGCTTCTTTCTCGAGCAATATTGTAACAAATGAGGGTTGGTGCTTTCACATGGAGTCTTTTGGCTCTTTTTCCCTTTATTGTCCAGCATGTTTGAACTCTTACCCTTCCCATTTGCCTGAGATGGCGAAATAGCCTCTCCCACCCCAAAAGAGACTCATTCACTCTGAAAAGGAACTAACAGAGAACTTCATGACCTGTAGCATTCTTCATAGAAAAACTCCTCTTTGATTTGGTCAGGAAATTAAAAGCCATCTTCTAATTTTTACCTTCCTTTGCAAGTTCCTTGCAGCCACCAGTGGAAAGGCAGGAAGACTTCGTTACCTTGGGCATTAACATTATGCCCGATCATCTCCCTTTCCTTTTAGTTTAAGATATTCTGAAATAACTCACAGCATGAAGCAAGCCACATCACACCATAGCCAAAAATCAGAGTAAAGTGCCTAACAACACTGTGGATCCTTTGTAACTTAAGTACATCAAGGCAAACCTTCATATGGAGCCCAGCCTTCAACCTTTGGTCTGGCAGTGCCTAAGGAATCATCCATAGAGCCACACAGGTAGCAGGCCAGAGAAACAAAACCTTCTGCACTTGTCTGGACCCATGGGTGTCCCACGCAGTTTCCTATCCTGAGCAAAAACTAACCTCCTGTGTTTCAGATAAATGGGTGAAAATCTTGTAGCAAGAACATACACTATAATATTTTGGCTTTAAGGATAAAAACTCTAGAGGGATTGATTGCAAATGCATGAGAGGAAGAAAAAGGTCCTGGATCCTTCATTTCTGAAGCCTTAGACAAAAAAAAGTAGCCAGAGCAGCGGCTCAAGACCCAGATCTTAAACACAAGTGAGGCATTTCAGATCAGCAACAAAAGCTTCCCACTGCCCAAGTCACTCCCTCTTGGCATGTTTGAGGGTCTTTCCCTTAACAGCAGCATCAGCAAGAGGGCAGAACAGAGGAGGGCAGGCTGCAAATAGCAATACAATACAGATAGTGCCCGTTTTCCCAGTGTCACAAACCACAGAGCTACACTTCACTGGGGATCCAGAATGAATTTTCCAAGCTTCTAAGGGGACTGATGCATGGCAGGCACAAACCAACAGCCTGCTCAAGCTCACAGAAACAAGTCTGAGCATTTCTGTGGCTAAGCCTAAAGCAAAGATTCTTTTCCAGAGTAGAGAAATTACAAATCTTACAGTGCTGGGAACTTACTTAGGCCCATATCCCCCAAGCAGGCCCTTATTACCTTAAGGCCTACCAAGTAAGCAAGAGGAAGGGGTTAGGGGGAGAAAGCACATAACAGAGCACACTACAGCTGAAGATTTGGGGCAGGGTACATAAGAGGGAAAGGAAATCAAGCAGCAGAGAAGGCTCAAGGGAAAGTATTAGGTCAAACTTGCAGGATAACAGGAAAAAAATCTGAGGGGCTGAAGGATGGACCTTGGCTAATACCATTGCAGTGCCTGACCTTGTCACGATGCATGGTGCGGCGGGGAGACGCACGCGGCCATCTTATCACCGAAAGGCACAACAAATACTCTGCAAAGGCCAAGAACACAGAATGGATGGGAAGAAAAACAAGGAGAAGAGAAGGAAGAGAAGAAAGGCAGAGGTCAGTGAGCACTCACATGGTTACAGTCATCTGCAGAAATGGGGAAGTCTGTCCGAGCGCCAACGTGCTTCCCAGCAAGCTGGGCAAGTGCCACTTCAGCAGCAAGGGAGTGAGACACTTGAATGGAAAGAGGATGGAGTCCCAGCTGGATTACACACACAGTTTTGAGGAAGAAGTGGCACAGAGTGGTGACGTCAGAATCCACCGTGGAAGGATGCGATGCCACCATCGGGGCAGTCCTGGGACAGCTTGTATTGATGTTATTGTAGTCACTGCAGTTTAGCCCCAGAGAGAAGCAGCAGTAACCAGGCTGATGAGAAGGCAGAGCTATGGAGAAATCTCTGAAGAGCTTGATGTGCACAAGAGGAACTGGCCTCTCTACTCTGCTCTCAGATTTCTTCCATCACAGGCAATTCAATTTTAAAGGCACAGCTGCCTTGAAGTCTCTGCCAGATATGCTGCTGCTATAGTAGAAGATACACAAACCTGAGAGAATTAAGAATTCTCTATTGAAACACAAAGAATATGAGCCTAATAATTACCAGAAGAAGGCCACAATTAACCACCCACTATTTGACCATTCCCACGTGGGAGCTAACACAGCTTTTCCCAAGTCTTCTGAAACGGGAAGAAAAACTAGCTCAGTGAGCTATGGTGTCACCACAGGGGACCCTGGACACTTTGTGCTTGTTGACTGAGATGTCCCCTTCTCCCAACAACAAACCAGTACCAACTAACACTTCCTCTCAGGGACACACAGATGGGTTCCTCTTACTGTGCCCAATAGTCTACTAAATGGAGTTGGAATCTCAGGGTGGAAGGGAGGTGTGTAAAAAGAGGCAGGTAAAATGCTAAGTGACAGGCATCTCTTTGTAAAGTACATAACATTTAACTACATTTTACATTAAGTAGCTATTCTTTGTGTACTGCATTTCCAAACAGCATCTTATTTCCTATGGTCATGGAATGCAGCAAGAATTGAGTACATACTATCATCACAATTCCCCATCCCCATGTTGTTTCTGATTCTTTATTTGGTATTACAACTCATTTTGAGTGCTTGCTATTTCCACATTAAGACAGCCAACTATATAATGCCTAAAGATGCACATATATTCAAGGTAAACATTGCAAATACTTGCACACACCAAAGATACACAGCATGAAAAACATGGAAGATGCCATAATAAAGTGTTAATGTGCAGACTGAAGTTAAAAAAAGCTGATTTGTTCAGGGATTTCCACTGAGACCAATCTGTAGAAATAGCAGCTGCTATCTTAAAAGAATAGGAGGATGTTTGACCAAGCAAATCCAAAACAAGAAAAGTACCATTACATTTCAGGCAATTTTTTTGTCCCTACAGAAAAGTAAAAGAAATATATTGCCCTGAGAAGCCAGGTTTCAGAAACAGCTGATGGCTGCAGTGTGAGCAAGGGCCTGGAAAGGTCTCTGTAAGGGCAGAAGCATATGCATTCAAGCTGAAAAAAGCTATTCCCAGATCTCCTCCACCAATCATATAACCTGCCAGAGTTTCAGGGGAAGCTGAGGCAGCAGCATCATGGGTCAACAGCACGTCCTCCTCCAGCTGCAGTCTGAAGCTTAGGCAGAACCACCAGCCTCCCTAAGCAGCAGCTAGAAAGCCAGGCTGGGAGCAGCAATGCCAGCTCTTAGACATACTATGCTCCCAGATTCTTCAAGAATTGAGGTGGGAAAACTAAAAACATACTGTAAAAACTAAGCCTTCAGTTTCTGCCCTTCAACATATACCAGTCCTGTCTGCCAATGTATTGGCTCAAACAGTGGGTTTTAACCTGCCTATCCCTACAACACTTGTTCCCACCAAGTCACTTAAGTGTTTATCTTCTTTTCTCTGTCCACTGCACGTCAAGCAAGTTACTATAAATTAGGAAACTTTGCTCCATCTCATCCCCAAGACTGTCAGGTAAAGCTTGAAAGCTTCAAGTTCTTATTAATAATTGAGGCAGATTAAAGCTGTAGCAACTCAAGTGGCTGCTACCCTCAGACACCCTTCGTAGTCTACTGCTTAGGATTCCAAATCCTTCTACAAGGCTGGCAAAAGAGATGCTATGTTCTCCTTACAGACATCACAATCAGCAGCTCGATCTGCTAAATTTAATAGTCACCAGTTGGACAGGCTGAGACACTGGTGCTCCCCTCTTCAGCTGGGATGTGTTTGGTAGCACATTCTAGTCTTTTGTTGTTGACTAGTAAGTGGGTAGGTGAGGTCTCATTTCCACCTCCCGTGCAGTATTCTGGAGAGGGAAATGCCCCTTTCAAACTAGGACTTTTTGGCTCCAAAGACCACAGAAGCTAAAGGACAAGTTCCATTATCTGCATTCTCCTTGTCTTCAGTATCAACTGCCTGTTGGCTTAGATGTAGTTTGAGTTCTGTGCAGCTGAGATCATATTTTGCTTCTACTTAATTGTATGAGGTCCCAGACTATGACCAGGCACCCTGTTTGCAAATCCTGCTAACAACAGGTTTCAGTTACACATGACAAACTAAACCTGCAGCTATTCTACTGGGGACAGGGGTCACAAAAGACAACCTGGTTAAAGACTGAAAAAGTAAAACAGAATTACAGAATGGTATTTTGAGATGTCATTTTTGCCCAGCTGTTTCCTCAAGCATCCCCTTCCTTTCACAAGGAAAAGGGAGTAGCTAAGAGAGGACCACCAGAGCAGGACACCATCCCACCACATTTTAACACTGCCTTTGTTTTACTGCACTGTATGAATCAGTCACAGCACAGAAGATGGAAGCAAGGAACAATGTACTTTCAGAGCTTCCTTTGCAGCAGGACTGCCAGGCACATTGTCCACATGATTCATGAGTACATCTTGGTTTCTAATGACATCTTAGTTAAAATGTTCCCAGTATGAAGAAAGGTGGGTTTCTCTGACAGGGAGACAAAGAGGTATTGCCTACACACTATGCTCTTTTTGAGGAAGCCCTGCACTGATTTCTAGCATCAATTTGTCTCTACAAGTGTTATCAAGAAGAGAAAAGATCACTGGTACAGTCAGAATTCCTAGACCTTTCAAGTTTGGGCACGCACAGGAAAACTGGAAGGACAGTTAGAACCCCTCAATGTGTCCCAGGCCACATGCCAGCTGAACAAGGCAGCCCCATCAATAGATGTGTTACAGAGCTTGGGAAACTCTGCCCTACAGATTTAAAGTATAAATCCATTCTACATGTTCTCCAGCACCCACTCCCTGCTTCACTGCATACACCTGGCCACAGGCTAACAGGCTTCAGGATCAGGCTTCTTGAAACACCCTCATTTCTCTGCATCTCAGAAACCCCCAAGCTCTGGCTGTGAAAGGTTGAAATGAGTCAAGTTCTGAGACACTGATGGCTAATTTCGTAGCAGGATTGAACTTTCAGTGCTGCAAGAGAAGCTCATAATGGCCTTTATTGATCGTGCCCTTTATACAGGCAGCAATTGGACCATCTTCAGCCAACCTCAAGAGGCTCTAAAACAGCCTTAATGTCCACACTTTCCCTCTTAGAACAGCCTCCTGCTCCACATTTGGTAAGAAACAGGAGGCGCAAGGAGAATAAATCCAAATTATTCCTCTGAACAATCAGCCTCACTCAACAGCCAGTTGGCATCTCGCAGCAATGACTGCTTCAAAAAAGTCCTGGGTAGAACAGAGAAGCAGGAGAACAAAGCCAGAAGTGTGACACAGTCTGCACCACAGCCACTGCTGGGCTGCAGCATTTGTCAGTAGAGGTGTGGGAGCAAAACCTCAATACTTAAAAGCAGATGAGTTCCACCAAGACCAAGGAGCACAGGGAATTACCTTTGAGTGGCTCCCACCAAGCTGTGGGTACCAGAATGCTCTTCAGCATCCATTAGGCAGCCTCACTCCCCCAGAGCTGCTGTGCTGGCAGCACAGGGAGGGCTCACAGGCTGTGCTGCAAGGTGAAACCCTGCAAACTGCTCAGCAGCTGGCAGCAAACTGCTCAGAAAACCTGCTGGCCAGGGCCAAGGAGGCAGAACTGGAGACCTATGAAGTAGTTAATTATTATCTGTCCCAGCCTCCTACCCTCTTCTCTGCCACTTCTCCATGAGCTTCAAAGACAGCTGCCCCAACACTCTGAGGATCACAGTGCTCTCAGGACACAGAGCTGATGGGGTGAGCACTACTGAAGATCTACCAGCAAAGCACAGTTACACATCCAACTTCTTCTCTTGGGAAGAGGAGGGAAGGGTAAGGAGTCTGTCTGATGTCTCAGACACGGAAAAAGGACATTAACACACCTCTTCACCACCTTGTGTTCCTGAGCAGCACAAGGCATGAGGTCTGTCAGACCTCCTCTGCACCCAGTGAGAAGCAAGGCAGATTGATGTGTCTAATCTTAACTCTAGTCCAGCAGAGACTGGGATGATCAGGAAACAGAGAGGCAAGATCCAAATCCTGGTGTATTCTGATGTCACAGCTAGTGTAAGACCTATGCCTTTTCTTCTGAAGTCACATTACTGGTCTGTATGGAGGTTCTCACACTACAAGCTGTCTCAGAGCTATTTTTAGAAGGCAAAGAGGCAGGTCTAACTTTTCCATGACAGCTTGGACAGATGGCCAAATTGGAAGGTTGGTTGGTTTTTTTCTTTCAGTGATGGCAGGCATTCACACAATCTATTTTACTTATGGACTGCACAAAAACTATCCATGGTATCAATGAAGCTGTGTCATGAGTGGCAATCAGAAGCCCAGCAGCATGATATTTGATTTCTTATTATAGTTTGCAGAAAATTACCCTGCTCTCAAGTTTGCTTGGAACTCTTCAAAGCTCTGGACTCCCACACGCTGAACAATGACCATCACCAAGTACAAAAGGCACAGATAAGCCCATTAAACACCCTGCAAGGTCTCATCCTTGTCCCCAGTCAGAGGAGAGGCATCTGTCCTTCCATTCCCCTCAGTGCCACAAATGAGGGAACAATGGGAACTACTCCCTTGCTTCAAATCAAAGTGCTCTGAAATTTAGTCTTCTGAAGATTAAAGGAAAACAAGAATGGAAGAGATTGCGAAAGAGCTCTGAAATTTAGTCTTCTGATTAAAGGAAAACAAGAATGGAAGAGATTGCAAGTAGAGCACAATGTAGATTAATCCAATACTGAATTTCTACAAAAAGAACAGTCTTACCTCTAATGACAGCAGAACATAAGCATACTCTGCAATTAACAGCTCATCACAAGGAAAAATAATATTGGCATATAAGGAACAAGTGATATTTCCATTCACAGTAACTCTGCTGATAGTAGCCAACCTGGCAATCCAAGTGTAAGTGATCTCAAGCTGGTTTTGTAGTCTGCAGCACAGAATCAATGCTGGGGCTCAGGAAGAAGCAGCAACCAGGAGATGAGAGTGGAAAAAGGATACTGACTCTAAATCTAAATATTAACCATCTTTCCCACATGACAAAGGACACTTGTGCCATTCTGGTTAAACGTTCTATTTAGTATTAAGTCCAACCCCCCATAAAGTTATTGCAAGAGCATCAGGATTCTGGTCTGGGGCCCTCTGAATTAGCCTCCAAGTCTTCTCCACAAGGTATTTAGCAACACTTCTGAAAGCCTCTAAAAGATGATGCATCAGGCATCCACCCATGGTAGACAAAAGCTACTCAGGGATTTAACTAATATTGGGACCCTTTCTACCAGATCCTCAAAATTCAAGTACCCCTTACAGCTAGCTCTGTGGGAAAAAGCAGTTAAGTGTCCCCAAATTTTACACTCATACTAGAAAGCAGCAGCTAGTTTCTACTTAATCCTCACCTTTCAAACAGCATCCATCCCCTCTTACACCAGGAAGCTTTTCCTCCTTAGTAATGCAAGAGTTCTGCCCCATGTTGAGTGGGCTGGCCCAGCTGAGGGAGCAGAACCTCACACCCAGACACACAAACCAGGCTCTGTGAGCCTGCACCCTCCCCTCCCAAGAGGGGACCCAGCATGCACAGCCACCTTCTGCTCTCAGTTCTCACTTCAGCTGCCCCAAGAAATGGAAAAAACCTTCCACTCTGCCTGAAGCTGCAGAGAAAGCATCTTTGCTGTGTGCCTCCACCAGCAGGAAAGCAGGGCCACGGGATGTTAGCACCAGCTTCTTTGTAGCAAGGGGAAAGGGATACAGGCCAGGAAGATGCAGCCTAAGCAAGACCTGGGTACATAAATAAAAAGTGGAATTTATCCTGACCTCTTGCACACACCCCAAGGATGTCATTTGGGCACATTTCCAAAGTTTGACCACTTTTCTGAACAAAAGTTCCTGGGAATCCATGCAGCAGTCAGGATTTTTAAAACTTGTGTAAGTCTGAAGCTGTGCCCTGATCTCTTTGCAAGCTCTTGTGAATTTTGACCCATTATCTGAGAAACCCATGTTAGTTTACACAAAGGAAAAAATAGCCCATCAGCTCAGGAACTAGCAGAATTCCATACTGCACAGATTAAGGGGCTAAAAAAGCTGCAGCCAAGGTATCAGACATATCAGAGATATCTTAAAACTGCTCTTCCTGATTTCCTCCATTTGATATGATCTCTAATGTAAATAATTTTCATTTACATTTTTTTAATGTATGTCATTTTTATATGCTCTCTTGTAAACTTCCACTCACTTCTGTCCCATTTCCCTGTAGCATATTGCTTTCCATCCTTACACTTTCCACACTGTCCTCTCTTTAGCAGTTTTATCTTCTCAGACCAAATACAAGTCTAAGGACTGATTTTTCTTCTGGTTAAGCAGCCTAAATTTAATGAAATCATACTCTACATCCTAAGCCTGATGGGTGCTTCAGTGTCACAACAAAGAAGTCCTTGGATCAAGCAGAAGCAATCTTGTGAACCTGGACTTGATCTACATGAAAGCTCAAGACAGTTCATGCAAAACCTTGTGACAGTGACAGTGAAGTCTGCTGTGTGCACCTAAAACCCAAGTCTCTGGCTGTCTCCATCCCAACCTTACCCACCTTTCCAATTACTTTAAGTCCAGCTGCTATTGTGAGCACAATTACCTGGACACTCAGTGGCTCTGCTGTCTCCGTACTTACAGTTGTGGAATATCAGCATCTGAGTAGCTCAGATTTAAATAATCATCTCTTCTCCTGTACAGTAAAGAAGGAATTTCCCTGACTTCATAAACAGCAGCAGGAAGCAACTCACTCAAACTCACCTAGATAATCAGAGAGCACGGAACTGAGCTTTAAGTTCATACAAAAGCCTGATTTTCTCACCTGTCGCACTAACTTCACCCTTCTGTGGCTCTAAACATACCTCTAAAGCACAGAGTTACCCCCAAAAAAATCGGTTTAGGCCCCCACTCAACATAAAGAAGCAGGCACAACAGGCACATGATGACTTACATGACTTTGCAGAAGGAAAGCCTTTTCCTCAGAGAAGTCACACGCAGCTGGCAGACCTGCTTCACTGCTGTGCTGCAGGACACCCTGTCTGGGTGTGGGTTCTGGACCATGGCAGGACTTGGCAATGCACAAGCCAGCAGCTTGCTCACACCTCAAGAAAAAGCATCTGCCAGCAGCAGGACAAAGTTCTCAGTCTTCTCTGCAAAGACCTTCGGTCTGGAACATGGTCCTTGGAAATCCATCCCAGAATTTAACTCCACTAGCAACATCCCCTGGTACCATCATTTACAGTAAAAGGAGGCAGGCAGCTCAGATCTTGGCTATGCCTAGTCCAGTTCTCAGCCTTCCTCAGCTATGAATTCCTCTTTTTTTTTTAATCCCAGAATGAACTCAGCAACTCAGCAGCCCTTTGCTTCGGGCTGGGGCAGCTCCTTTCAGCCCTCCCCCAGGTGTACTGAGGTTGGTGCAGATCCTCATTTGCACTTTGCTCTAATCCTCCAAGTGCTGCTCAGGCTCCTTCTGCCTGTGATACCACAGGCATCATGCCAAGAGAAGGTGCACCTTTCAGTACATACCACACAGCTTCTTGCTCTCCCCTACTTTGCTCAGCTTTAGTTGCAGTTTACAGAACCACTGAAACCCTGGCTGGTTGTGATTTTCCCTGGGTTTTTTGGGTTTAGGAGCTGCTGTAAAGTAGTCAATTGATGATGTAAGCAGAACTGCCTGTAGGCTTTTGTTACAGAAGCAGAGAGCTCCAAACCAGTGGGTGCAGGACCTTGTTAGTAGTCAAAATTGCCACCATAAGAGCAGAAAGACCCTCCTCATTCAGTTTCCAAGAGCTGAGCAGATAGAAGATGCCTCAGAAAAAACCTTCAGTGTTGCTAACAGGAGTAATAAATAGCAAGCTCAAGGGTTTTGTTAGCCTTCTTACTAATTGCTGTCCAGCTTCACACTTAACATGAGGCTCAAAACATTTTGGAGTTATTTTTTCATTCAGTTTCATGAGCAGAAACCCCCAGTATTCAGAGGAAGACTAAACCACTGGGGAAAGAGACAATTGGCAAAGGAGAAAAAACACCCAAGTGACAAAGGCAATTTCCTAGCCCACGTAAGGATCATTTTAGAATCAGTGTCCTCTATGTAAACAAGAGTTACTTGTAATTCTATCTAG